>NC_134786.1:19685841-19693341 GCF_046742065.1 Oratosquilla oratoria | reverse complement strand
ACCATTAATCTATCTATATACTACTTTTTCCGGCGGCCTCCCTGTCAGAAGTCTGTGACTACTACATTAGCCCATTTCGTTAGGCCTAGAGAAGTGAGGCTGAGGTGGTTTGGCCGTGTGTGAAGGAGGGATGAGAAATTTCTGGGAAAGAGTATGATGGAGATGGATCCATCAGGTAAGAGGAGGAAAGAAAGAGGTTAAAGGATGTAGTAAAGAAAGGTATATGGATGGTAGATGCAACAGAAGAAGAGTCTCAATGGACAGTTAATTGGAGGCAGGTGATTCTCTGTGCCGACCCCTAATGGAAGCACCCTAAAAGAAGCGTAAGGCCTAAGTTTGTCGACAGTGGAATGTCCTCTCCAAGGTTGGATTTGACAATCACATTATTTGAACACTTTCACCTTTCCAGATGGTTTCCTCTATACGACCCATGTTTCTCTATCTTTTCTATGATTTCTGTCTTTTATCGATAAACTTGTTCATTTCTTCTTTATTCTGTCCTCTTTTAAGTCATTTGTAATTCTTGAGGTATTTGATTTTTCTAATGTTCTTTTTTGAACTGCCTACTTTCTCTGTTAGTATCCTCAATGGCGTCTTCTTTATTTTCTTAGAGTTTTAATATGTTTTAAAATTCCAACTGAAATTCATTCTTGTTATCTTTTATCTTTGCAAGGTTTATTATCTTCTTGAAGACTAGTTTATTTCTCTCAGCTCTGAAATTTTGCCACGTAAACTATTATCCTATGGTCATTACTGATATTTAGTTTGTTTATAACCGTAACATTACTAATGCAGTTGCTCTCATTTCCTAATATCAAGTTTATTTCGTTTTTTGTTGTTTTACTCGGACTTATCTAAGCCCAATTACACCCTGCACGCTTTTGCAAGAAAGTGTTCATTATTCTCGTGTACAGTAGTTCTATGTAAAATTAACACCTCGATTCTGTCATTTCTTTCATTTATTCCTATTCTATCTATATACCAAAGGTTTCTACCCTCTTATAAGGGAGATAGGTATCAACTACCCCATACTTCCACTGCATGATTCATCTGCCATGTTCTTCCCCACTTCAGCATTGACGTTATCAATTACTAATATGTATTTACAGTAGCGTCTAAAATGTTCTGGGCACTTGCAATTTCGTATTAAACTTACTAATATCATCATTGAGTGAAAGGGTCCGGATAATTTTGGACACATAATTTTTGAGAATGAATTACAAATATGCTATTAACTTTCGGCGTATGTTTTCCTATTACTTCAAATTTTGTCTAGAGGTAACCGATCCTTGTAGGTTGCCATGCTCCATTTTTTAAAATCTGGTTTTAACTCTCAAGGATGATATTAATAACTTTAATACGAAATTACAAGTGTTCGGAACATTTTGGACGCTACTGTATATACATCTTGTTGACTTACTACCTGACTTGCAACTTCATAGGACTCAATTTCATCGTCTTAATTTTGTGAAATTGGTGCATAAACCTGAATCATTTCCAGTGTACATTTTACATAACTTCATCACAATCCAAACTATCTTACCTGATGCACTAATGAATTATATTATGGGTTCAGCAACCTCTTATTTTATCAAGACTCCTACTCCACCATCAAGTTTTCTTCGCCCTGTAGTAGAATAGGTGATGACTGCCTTGAAGCTGCATCAGGCTCTTTTACTCCTTTCGGACTTCACTCAATCCCACGATGTCCCACTTGGTGTTCTCCAGTTTATCCATCAAACTATCCAGCCTCTGATCCTCTAAGAGAGTTCTCACATTGTCGGTGAATATCTTCATTATGTTGAGGCTGTTTAATATCCAATATAGATCTGTTTTGACAGTGCTTACGTTCGGTGGTACACTGCCCGTGAAGACCTTTAGGAGACGAAGATCCAAAAGGAATGCCCGTAAAGAAAAAAAAAAAAAAAAATCAGACACTGGGTTCATAGATGGTACTATATATACTTTAGAATTCTTGAGCTTATTTGGAATATTGAAATTTTGCACAGTTTTTATTCTTATTTTTTCCTGTCCTGTCTATGGTCTAAAAGGTTATCTGTCAGTTTGCTTTTCCAGTGTTCTCTAGAGGTGCGCCCTTGTTACTTCAGACTGGCAGGCGAGGGGAAGGTTTCTCGATGATAACCGAGAGTAAACACGGCTAGTCAGCATGAGTTTACCTAAGCGTAATTCTTATTCCAGTTTTTGCTGCTGCGTTTGGTTCTTGCATTTCTTCCTCTTCCCTCTTCCTCCTCCTCCTCCTTCTTCTTCTTTTTCTTCCCTCTTCCTCCTCCTCCTTCTTCTTCTTCTTCTTCTTCTTCTTCTTCTTCTTCTTCTTCTTCTTCTTCTTCTTCTTCTTCTTCTTCTTCTTCTTCTTCTTCTTCTTCTTCTTCTTCTTCTTCTTCTTCTTCTTCTTCTTCTTCTTCTTCTTCTTCTTCTTCTTCTTCTTCTTCTTCTTCTTCTTTTCTCCTTATCTCCTCCTTCTTCTTCTTCTTTTCTCCTTATCTCCTCCTTCTCCTTCTTCTCTTCCTTCTTCTTCTCCTTCTCCTCCTCCTCCTCCTTTTTCTCCTTCTTCTCCTTCTTCTCCTCCTCCTTTTTCTCCTCCTCCTCCTCCTTTTTCTCCTCCTTCTCCTTCTTCTCCTCCTTCTTTTTCTCCTCCTCCTCCTCCTTTTTCTCCTCCTTCTCCTTCTTCTCCTCCTTCTCCTCCTTCTCCTCCTCCACTTCCTTTTTCTCCTTCTCCTTCTCCTCCTTCTCATCCTTCTCCTTCTTTTCCTTCTCTTTCTTCTCCTTCTCCTCTTTTTCCTTTCCCTTCTCACTGTTCTTCTCTTTCTTCTCCTTTACTTTATTTTCTCATTTTTTCTTATTTTCATTGTTCTTCTCATTTTTCCTCCCCATCTTCTCTTCCTTTTTCTTACCTGCATCTTTATCTTTAAACTCAAGAAGCCTCCCCACCCACCCACCCACACACACACATTCCTTCCTCCCGCCCTCATCAAAGTGGAGTTGATATACATAAAATATGACAATGAAAAGGTGCATATAAACACATAGTAGAGATATTATTTTTCTAATACGTTTCCGGCGTTTGTGATAAGTGACAGCTGCCAGAGAAAAAAGGAAAGAAAGAAAACGGCAAAGAGAGAATTCTAACGGGAATTGAAACGTCAACAACAAAATCCAAGCTTGTACTTCTCTCGAGAAATGTCAGATGTAAAATGCAAACTGTTACGACTAGATTGGTATCGGTATTATCAAACGAAGCAGCGTGTTTCCAACGGAAATTTGAAATATGAATAATCACCGTTGGAAAATGTAAGAATTCTGTCAATATTTCATCAGACCGGGTTCATAGGTCAAAAAGGCAAAAATGAGATTTAGACTCCATCTTATTGTTAAAGACTAATGAAGGTGTAGTGAAAAGGTTTACCTTATCTAGAAAAGAGGTAATATTATATGGAGCTGCTTAAAATCCGGATAATAATCAACTCGACTCCTCAACGTGTTCATTGACATAAGTTTTAACCCGCTGAGTAGTAAAGATTTCTCAGTTGTCAACAACTCCTGCATTAAACTGTTGTCGTTATTTTGGTCAACGAAGTACGATTTTATTCAGATAAGGAAGACCATCAAAGCGTCATATCTAACCGTTCAAGGTCTACATTCGAATCTCGTGTTGGTTCTTGCCGTCGCTAAGTGGTTTTAATCATCTGAGGAAAAAGCCTTTCAAGACGTCAAAAGATACAAGGCGGCGTCGTCACTCCCGAACGGGACCCGGATTGGCACATTTCCACATGATTATCTTTGTCTGTATTCCTTTCCCCTAACCTCCTTTTCCCATGTATTGGCCAGTGTGCCAGAATAAGGAATTTCATAGTGAACAAGAAATAGAATATAAATGAAAAAGAGACCATGATCATAAAAGGAGGATGGGAAGGAGGAAGAGGATGGGGAGGATGAATATAAGGAGGAGGAGGAGGAGGAGGAGGAGGTTGGGGAGGAGGAAGATGGGGAAGAGGAGGAGGAGGAGGAAGAGAAGACGGATGAGGAGGAAGAGGAAGAGAAGACGGATGAGGAGGAAGACGAAGTCCTCACTCAAGATTGTGTACAAGGCTTGCGCAGAGGATTTTCCATGACCGAATAGATTTGCCAAGCAGTAGCCAGAGAAATCGTCGAAGTCTGTGGTAACAGTGGGAGGGTTAATCCAGATAATGTCAACTCTGGGCTCACAGGGGGATTTCTTCCAGCTGAAGAAAAAAAAATCGCCTGGTTCTAGACAGAACATTTGTTAAGCAGCTAGAGACAATACTCGTAGAAGGGTTGGGGGGGGAGAGAAAGAGAAAGTGGAATAAAAGAGAGAGAGAGAGAGAGAAGAAGAGGGAAAATTGGGGTGGGATCATAGGGTAGAGGGGAAATTCGACAAGTCATTCCCAGGTCAAGGGGTAGCGAGTCTTCGTGGGATCTTCGGCGTTAGAGAGCGACTTCGTGGAGTCTCAGTCATCTTCACGTCTTGAACTGTTTACCTATGGGTGGGAGTGTTTTTATGCCTTTCCCTTTTTGGCTACCTCCCTTGGAAGGGGGAAAAAGCCTTGGTATATGTATGTATGTACTTGACAGTAATATACAGGAAACAAGCTACGCTCATGGGGCCCCGTATCTACGTCTCCGCCGATCAGGCTATGGTTTTAAGTTTGTCTTTTTCATAAAAATGTATACTCCTTTCAGTTATTCTATGAATCGTTTCACTGGTACGGACGAATGCGTTTCTTGATATCCTCCAGGGATCCTGTATTTTTCAATTTCCTTCTGAGGTCTTGTCAGGCTCCCGTCCTAAGCTGAGAGCTCTTCTCCATAGAATTTGTCTGCTCATTTCATTGATCAAAACAACGGTCACCTCTCTTTCTTCTTCTTCTTCTTCTTCTTCTTCTTCTTCTTCTTCTTCTTCTTCTTCTTCTTCTTCTTCTTCTTCTTCTTCTTCTTCTTCTTCTTCTTCTTCTTCTTCTTCTTCTTCTTCTTCTTCTTCTTCTTCTTCTTCTTCTCTTTTTCTTCTTCTTCTCTCTTTCTTTTTCTTTCTTTCTTCTTCTTCTTCTCTCTCTCTCTCTCTCTCTCTCTCTCTCTCTCTCCTATATGTGTGTATTTACTTAGTTGTATCTTACGGGAAGGGGAGCTACGCTCGTGAGTCCCGTCTTTGTATCTCGCAGTATCTAGTTTGCTCTTAAATTCATGTATGGTTTTTGCACACACTATTGTTTCTTCCAATTTGTTCCAGACATCCACCACTCTGTGTGGAAAGCTGTTCTTTTTCAGGTCCCTTTTATAACTGTCCTTTTCGAGTATATTTTCATGTCCTCTTGTATTTCTCTTATCCCAATTTAGTAAGTCTTCTCTATCAAGGACTTTCATGCCTGTATTATTCTATAGATGGTCAGTAGGATACCTCTTTCTCTTCTTTGTTCCAAAGTCGGTAATTCCAGCTTTGACAATCTCCCCTCATATGACAGTTTTGAAAGTGTTGGGGCCATCTTCGTAATTGCTCTTTGGATTCTTTCAATTTTCTTTATATTCTTTTTAGTACTGGGTGTCCATAGTGTCGCTGCGTACTCCAGTCTTGGACCTCAGTGTAACTAGTATTTTCTTCACCATTTCTTCGTCCATGTAGGTAAAGGCCATCTTTATTGATCTTAGCAAGTTGTAGGTTTCTCCGACAATTTTATTTATCTGTTTATCAGGAGTCATGTCTTTTGTGATAATTACTCCCAGGTCTTTTTTCAGAACTCACTTTCTTTACTTCCTTTGTACCGATTTTATATTGTCTTGATATTCTTTTTTTACTTTTTCCAAATTTCATTGTTACAATTCTTTATGTTGAAGTCCACTTCCCACTTCTGACTCCATTCCTAAACCCTGTTTAGATCTCCCTGTAACGACTCACAGTCCGTTTCTGTACTTACTTTCCTCATCAGTTTTGCGTCATCTGCAAAGAAGTTCATGTAACATTCTACACCCTCATCCATGTCATTTACATAAATAGCAAACATTATCGGAGCCAATACTGATCCCTGTGGGACACCACTAATCACTTCTTCCCAAGTAGAACTCTTATCTCTGAGCACTACTCTTATTTTTCTTTCATGCAAGAAATCCTCCATCCATTTCAATATTTTTCCTTGTATCCCTCCTATGGATTTCATTTGTTTTAATAATTTTGTGTGCGCGCGCGCGCGTGTGTGTTTATGTATGTGTGTGTGTGTGTGTGTGTGTGTGTGTGTGTGTGTGTGTGTGTGTGCATGTGTGTGCAAAGAATGGATAATCTCAGAAAAAATAACTTTTAAAAGATTAGTGAGTCTTTGAATTTCAAGTTTCGCCAAACTTTTTACTGAGAGCACGTGTCGTTGATCCAATGGTATTCTGTTTGGTTTTACTACGTTTACATTAATCTCTAAGACTTTCCCACAGTGAACTGAAATTTAGAATCTATTTATTGAAATTGATTAAAAATGTAATTTGGTTTCTATCTGCTGTCTTGCCCGGTGGAAATGTTTGGAGTTAGTCACCTAGTCTCCTCTCATGTGGTATCTTCTGTAAGAGCATTTATTTAATTTAATTTTATTTTATTTTACTAAATCGATCTAACCTTGTGTGTACGTATTTATTTCTTTGTTCATACACGTGATTCACATGAAAATGAGAAACCTTACCCAAGACAATTGCACAGTCGGCATGACGTCACATACGAAACCCACGGATGTAAAAACAATGGGGATGTACATGACAGTTCTGGTCTTTCGGTATCATGAAATACTATATAGATTATGTGATGGTGGTCAACAGATTTTATCGGGGCCTTGCCTGATTGGGTCTCGATCGCCTGACACCCCTTTCGAGCTGGAGTGCCTTTTGCTAAGATCATCTGGCGTGCTTCCATAACAGGAGTTCAACCGCGTCGAGCACGGAAGGGTGGCAAGTGGGCCTCCTCTCAATCCTAACACTCGATCCCAACCCCAGGGTTTTGGTCCTTCATCAGAGACACACATAGAGACAAAGTCACACACATAGACACACTAAAACACATCGGCACAATCACACAGATAGACACACTCACACACATAAACACTCACACACTTGACACACACACACATAGACACACACATAGACGCACTCACACAGATAGATAATTCACACATGTAGGCACACACACACACACACACACACACACACACACACACACACACACACACACACACACACACACACACACACACACACACACACACACACACACACACACACACACACACACACACACACCACAACTCCGACCACATCTCTTACCTGGGCACATCGGGAAAGAACATCACCCAGGCCACATGGCAACCGACAGGTTAAACCGAAAGAAGATCTCCCTTCCTAACGTCCTCCCCGTCTTCCCGACGACGCTACGAAACTGGTTTTGGGCGCGCCTCTACCCTAGTCTGGCCCCTTCCCGGCCGGTCGAGGGCCTCACAG
>NC_134786.1:19663341-19675841 GCF_046742065.1 Oratosquilla oratoria | reverse complement strand
GTTTTCTATAAACCTAAAATTTAGAATATCATATCGGTAAATATTTACATCTAAAAATGGTAATATATTCTTTTTTTTATCTCAACTGTGAATCTAATGGACGGCACCAAATCATCTAATTCTAACATAAAAGTATCCATAGATTGATCAATAGGCCGTCAACATATCTATACCAAACTGCATTAGTAGGAAGAATGTTAGGTAACAAACTCTTTAAAAAAAAATCCATGTACAAATTGCTCAAAATTGGAGACAATTCCCCATGGCCATACCTAAATTTTGAGTGTAGAAATTCCCATTAAATTCAAACTTACAGTCTATTACATATAATTGAATTAAATTGATAATAGCATGGGCAGGGAGTGTCATGTTTCTTTAATTCTTCTTCCAGAAATCCCAATAAATCTAACTCTGGGACTCGGGTAAATAAACTTGTAATGTCAAAACTAACCAGCTTAAAATCAAAGGTGATATATATATTTCTTGTATGACTACTTTGTACCTTTGAAGATGTCTTGAATAGATGAAAACGTTCGGTAACCATATTTTTAATAATTTCCAAGTGGTTTCTGAAAAATGTATGCACACATACACACACACACACACGCACGCACACACGCACACACACACACACACACACACACACGCACACGCACACGCACACGCACACACGCACACACACACACACACACACACACACACACACACACACACACATTATGTATATATATATATATATATATATATATATATATATATATATATATATATATATATATATATATGCAAAGTAGACCACTTGGAAAAAGAAACTAACGAAGCAGAGCGCTTTCGTATATTACATCTTCAGTGCAACAAGTACATAGTGATAGGAATACACTTGTATGTACTTGTTGCACTGAAGATGTAATATACGAAAGCGCTCTGCTTCGTTAGTTTCTTTTTCCAAGTGGTCTACTTTGCATAAGTGAACACACGTACCCGTGTTCTTATTAGCATATATATATATATAATATATATATATATATATATATATATACATATGTGCATGTATGTATATATATATATATATATATATATATGAATAAATATATATTGTATACTTAGGGCGCAGGTTTTCTTTTATACACACTGAATTGAACACCACAGCATTTTCACAGTTATTAATTTACTTCTTGATATTTTCAAGTTTCCTCACTAAAGTTTTAATATTTGGAGGATGAGCGGAAACGAAGTTCGTTTCCGCTCATCCTCCCAATATTAAAACTTTAGTGAGGAAACTTGAAAATATCAAGAAGAAAATTAATAACTGTGAAAATGCTGTGGTGTTCAATTCAGTGTGTGTATATATATATATATATATATATAATTTCATTATGTGATGCAAAAAAAAAATGAAAGAGAGAATAGGTAGTTTAGTCGATTGTTATTTGCCGTCATTGGGGCATATTTGGTTTACGGGATTCCTACTAATGCCTGCCACAGTAACTAAGAACAATAATGGGTAAATAATCTGGGGAACGTGCAAGGCTGATTCTTTTTTAGGCCGTTGCGTCTACCTTCCATTGAGCCATCACATTCCTATTTTCGGAGGTGAATGGCTCATCGGCTGAATAAGATCGCCTGGGCACAGCTGGAATAGTTACCAAAGTTGCTATAAAGCCTTGTAACGGTTGCAGGGCGAGGACTACGGACTAGACGGCCGAAACTTGAACTTTGTCGCTATGACGTCATTCTATCGACATCGATCGGGAGGAACGGGCAGGCCTCTTAATGATTAAATTTGCAATCTGGTACCAGCTCTCTGGTGTATCGTTTATTTCATTATTATCATTTATTGAACCCAAAGATATTTCATTTACCTTGGGTTGGGTGCGGTGTGAGTGCGTGTGTGTGTATGTGGGGGGGGGGTAAATTGGCCCTCTGTTTGATAACGTGATGACCATAATTATTTGCATACTTAGTGACTCACACATTCATGTATACATTTGGGAAGACGAGCTCTACTACAATTTGCTATCTGTGTTGTTATTAAAAGGGTTATATTTACATATGGCCGCCCCCCCAAAAAAAACAAACAAAAAAAAAACATACGATCGTCAGTGATAGTGTCAGTAAACAAGAACCTTTGTTTATTCAGGACAGATTATCACTTCAGTTTTCTACCTCTTTGTTACTAGATACCAGTACTGCACACAAGCAAGTGTCGATAATTATAAAATATGGGCCTGAATGTACAGTATATATCTATGATGTGTTCACACATATGTTTATTTGTGAAAGAGAAATTTACACCAGGAAGCGCTTAACTGTAGACAAGTAGGCCACCTTTGGCATTTGTAATGTGACAGCATGGGTAAGTGGTGATCATTGGCAGCTGGTTGGGATCGAATCTGGGGTCCACATAGTTAAGACGCGATTGTAAAGCTCAGCATCACGCAAGTTACATTATTTGCATCAACATCGTCGGGGTTATCATTATTATTATTAAGGTAATACTTAATATGATATTTGCTAGTACAGTAATTGGTACTTAGTACTTTATCGGCAGTAGCAAGTGCTTATATGTCTGGGGACACTATTGTATCGAAGGGGCGAGATAAAAAAGATACTAAAAGTTAAAAGTGATAATTATTTTTTCTTCTATTTTAGATTAATATTGATATGTATACACAAAGTATATATATGTATGTATGTTTATATATATATATATATATATATATATATGTATATATATATAATTATATTTATATATATAATTGCGTGACTCTGGTTCGTAGGGATTTCATTAAAACACTGAGTGCGTGAAACCTATGCAGTCATCATCCAGTCCGGGTTTTACTACTTGGGTGGCGCGATAACGTGCATATGGAGTAGCGGTGGAGTACTCCCACCTCCTCACTCAGCAAAATGATGACAAATTCGCCTGCAGTTCTCCGCCGACGACCCAGAATCGCCAAGAGGATCGACTCGCCGCAGGCAGGGCGATTGCACACTCATCCAGCCCTTCAGAACCTTGACGTCAGTTATAGATTTTTGTTCAGACCAAGCCCAGAATGTCTTGTTCAGCGGAGGGATGAACACGGGACAACCCTTTGAATAAAACCGTCTGGGTCTTGGCTCGAACAAGATCCTTCGAACCACGTCGTCATGTGAAAGGAGTTCATCGACCCGGACACGAACGGAAATTGTTTTTGCGTCAGTGTCACTCCTGTCTAGGAGGAAATTATGTCGCAATGGTATACGGGAATGCCACGGGCAAAATATAAATTTCTGTTCTTCATAAATCTAGGCCTGACTTTGAGACGCGGAGCCTGGCTGGTCGTGCGAAGCTGGTATCGAAGGAGAGGATGAGTTACTTCCTGGTGATGTCGCGTGTTTGCCTGCTTGAAAAATCCACTCTGAATCGGGTCAATAACTGTCTCGTTCACGAAAACAACTGTTTGATATACATACCTCAATAAATTTATAATTTACTCAATCCAATATTGTTTTTCTTATTTACAAGAAAAGTACTATCAATATAATGGAGAACTATGTTATCTCTGTTGATCATAATCAAGCGCTCGAGTATGTCATCATTCATGGACATGTTTGCTCTAACATTTTTCCTTTCTCCCTCAAAGATCCAGACATTTTTCTTTGGGTGGGTCTTGTTCAGTTTCTCCACTCTATTCACTGTTCTTGGAATGATCTCCCCAATACAATACCTATTGAATTGGATAGCAACCAATGTTTTGAATATTTGGGTGGCTGACCACACGCGATTACTATTTTTTATCGTCATTGTTTTACATCGAAATGAATAGTACAATATTCAATTGTGTACCCAAGATGAGGAGATTTCGAAGTCACCTACCTCTTCTTCAGCTGTAGATGCAATGGTGAAGTGTGAGGAAAGTCAGGTTTATACTCGTATATATATGATTTGAAGTAAAGGATTGAGCGTTGGTGGCGTAACCGGCAACGTGCTGGTATGGTATTCACTTAGTTGTAGGTTCGAAGACCTATCTTTTCTCCGATTCCCAGCAGTAACTGTTACCTGCCCCAGTAGTCCAAGCGCATCGGGCATGTGTGACGGCTTCGGCCGCAGCTACGCGCCACCTGGAGTTCGCTCCTCACCCACTCTAAAGGTTTATGTACGTTTTTATATGTTATGGGATGTTGTGGGATCTCTGGGGAAGGGAGATTTGTTGATCATTATTTTCGAGGGAACGATTGATTGACTTTGTTGAATATTCAAGTGTGGCTTCAGTTTCTCAATCAACATAACTTCAGTAATTTGTAGTCATTGGTGATCATTGTGATGTAGATGAATTTTGGGAGATTTCTTTTAGCCTTAAACAATGACGTGATTATACGAACATTCCTTTTCATTAAGGGCCAACATTCTTGCTTTTCGTGTTGATGTAACCATTACTATCACCACAACTGTTAAGATAAGTCTCATCTCCGAGGTGACATAACCAATCTCCTCTCCGCGTTGGTCTTGTGGCAGAGCAAGCAACGGAATTTATTTTGGGTTATCAATGCTAGTGTCGAACCCTCATCTAGCCCACTTCACAATATTTTGCTGCATCTTAAGGAACTTGGCGGTGTTCTTGATACCTCGCCTCACACTCGAGTAGTAAGCTAGAACGCCTTTAAGGTGTCGGGAGAACACTTCAGTGTTAAAACGGGGATCGGAAGTTCGAAGCCGATGATGGAGAGGTGTGTAGCAAGTGTGTAGTCGAGCTAGCCTAGGTTCCGCGAGGGTGATCACATGTGGACTGAACGACTTCTTTCCACTTTTGACACGCAGCTTCTCAGTAATGAATGGGGTATCATTTGTGAAGATCACAGGTGCGGCGAGGAAATTGCTTATGGCCTTACCCTTCGGTAGGAGCTGAAATTATCAGAAGAGTGAGGTATTCTTAACAATAGGAAAGGAAAACTGTTGCTGAAACGCGCACACACGCATAAACTTACATACACCCACACCCACACACACACACACACACACACACACACACACACACACACACACACACACACACACACACACACACACACACACACACACACACACACACACACGCACGCACGCGCGCATATATGCATTATTTTACTTAGTCACATATTTCCATGTAACCACACGCAAACGCGTGTGTTAATGTGTGTACGTGTGGATTTGTACGTGTGATTCTTATTACGAGACGAGAAAATAGAAAGTGAGATGCCATGGGATCCAACAATCAAGAGTGTAATGGAGGAGGAGACGAAGGAGAAGGGGGAGGCGACAAAGAAAAGAGAAGAGGCCGGGAGGGGAGCTGAGGAGCAAATGATGAAGGTTATGCAGTAAAGGCTGGAGAAGAAGAGAAAAGATTAGTAAAGAAAAAAGACAGAAGTAATGGGGATGAGGAAGAATTCATGAAGGTTATGCAGGAAGTGTAGGAAAGAGGAAAGTGAAAGTGAATAGGGAGGGAAGTATGATAAGAAGGGAAGGGCAAGGAGGAAGAAAAGAGGAAGAGAATGAGGATAAAGATGAGGAGGAGAAATTGAAGGAGATAGTGGTTTTTGTGGCTGAGTAATAATGGAAAATATTCTGAAGGTCAGGCGAAAATGCGGAGCGAAGCCAAGTGAAGTGAAGCCAAAGGGAATGAAGCTAGGTCAGGCATAAACAAGTGATGATGACTGATCACGTGCCGACGCCGACGCCGATGGCGACGCCACTTCAGTTCTTAGTCCTATTCGGGCCGCAGAACTCTCAAATGAAAGCAGCTCAGCAGAAGACCTTTTAGTCTCATGACTAGGCTACTCGCGTTTGAGAACGGGGATTGTAGTGACCACGGATATTCACGTGAGCAATGGACGATGAAACAGTGCGCATGGAAAAGAACTGAGGGTGTTTAGACTTAGACAAAGAAACTTTTGTTCAAAACAGCCTTTCTGAGCTGATCACGCCTCACGTCGCTGGTCACGAGGGCTTGGCCCTTGGTGGACAGTTGATAAAGGAGATGGTGGTTGGGTGCGGTAGATTGGGAAGGGGGGGGGGACTGCGGATCTCGGCTAGTGACATCACTGAACGGATCTCCGGATCCCAGCGAGTTGCTAATGTTCTTCAGTTACATTTGAGATATTTGAACTCGAAATCTTGTCCACCCTTATGGTGGTTATGGGGACAGATTGAAAAATGTATCCTATGTCTTTTGTCTATTGTTACTGGAATTTTTATATTTTCATTTCTACTACATTTGGTCACTTCCGCTGGGATTGACCTACTGAGGGGATCACATGTAACAGGTGTCTTTGGGTTTGTAAGTGTCCCTGGCTTCACAAATATGCTATTGGCGACACCCAGACCTGACCAGAAGTATAAGAACGTAAATTCTGTTGTTGTTGTATTAATACAATTTTGCATGAAAAAATAAATTTGATTATAGTGTAACAAGTGTATATAGAAATATATAAAATACTCAAGAACGAAAGACGTACTTGTATAGTTCCCATATATTATGGATCAGATTAGGCTGTCTGCAGTAGTACCTAACTTGTTTGTGGCATCTGGCTGATAGCTAGTGGGCGATTGGGTATATCAGGTTAATAGATGTGTTTTGATGAGTGTGTAGGCATTTTAGACCAAACACATCTGTTCATCTCTACATGTGTCGTGACTACGCTTCCATGTTTGGCTGAGCATTTGCCTTTGTCTGCAGTTGTTTGGCTGCGCGGATACATTTTGTATGTGCATTTGTGTTGACTAAAGGTGTGTTCAGGTGTGCATGTGTGTTTGTCTGAGATGATGTGTTTAATCCAACAGGTGTGACTTCAGTTCATTTGAATTTGATGGAGATTTTCTTTACTAATGTTGTTGAACATTTGGTTTGTAGTTCTCCAGTCACAATGAATGATTTTTTTAATCTGTTTCTGTTTTGTTACACAAATATTATCTTTCTTTCAAATTGAACGACTTAGGATCTCTCTATTATAACTGAAAAATACACAAGAAAGTATGGCTTTAAGCTGTCAGGATGTAGATTTAAACAAGAAGTAGGTAGAAGGAAAAACTACTAGTAGAGGCAATAAATTACAGCATAGGTCAAAATTTTGTGTAAGTTTTAGATTTTAAGGTTCACTGGCTTTAACACATAGTGTGCTGTAATGTATGTCAATTATTATTACGTTTGCTTGTTTTATTTCCTGTGATTGTGTTTGTTTACTCAGTATTCTTACGCATCTGACCTCGGTATGAACGGAAAGGTCGGTATGTTTTACCAAACTGAACCATTGTAATCTATTGTAAACAGATTAGTTGGTGTCATGGGCACATATTGCTCACGCATTGTATACACACGAGTTTTGACTTCGCGATGGCGTCATCTGATCCAATGAACCAAGTGTGCTTTTTTGGAGTTGAAATCTCTCACCACTCAAGGGTTTCTTGGACCAGAGACGAGCACCGCGTGTCTACCTATTAACTTGACGATTTCGATGGAAGCCTCTTTCACGCCGAACTCGGCGCCTATAACCCATGTCACTGTACGAAAGGGCTTGGCTCTTCAGGCCGAGTCCACTACTTAGTTGCACGAAGTCACTAGCCAGAGTTCTTTCTGTGAATCGTCTCACCGGGCTGAGGAGGGAATTCGAAATTGAAAATCACGTCACTACAATGTCACCTTCACAGATTCTATTCTGAGTGCAGAGGGTGGTGAAAGAATACTTCTACTAACTCCCTTTACGAAACTTTTTCTAGCTGTCTCCAAATTATTTTATTAAATTGAGGACTGCTCCTTAGTGTTGCCCAGAACAAAATCTATCCACAAAACCAGTGAAGATGTTGTAGCCCTCTCTATATTTTATATATTTAATTCTTGTTGACGCCAGGTGGTCTCATTCAATTCCGGAAGGTTTGTCGATAAAACTGTATAACTGATAGTACTTAAATTGTGCTCTTTAGTCCCTTCCCTCTCCCTCTCACATGTGATGTTGACTGTATAAGTTTCATGCAGCCTATATTTTAATCAGTTTAGAGACACCGCAACAGACCCTAGTCACGTAAGTTTTATAACTGGAGAAAGAACATAATTCTGATATTTTTTTATCACTTGTATTATCTCTCTTCTTTCTCTTACCCACCATTATCAATTTCTTCTTTACGCTCCCTCACCCGAGAGGTTCATGTAGGAAACCGAGAGTCATTTGTCTTCTCTTTTCGTGATCCTGTGGGATTAGTGAGCATCGTGACCCGATGAGACTAAGACAAGCGCGACCCTATTTTGAAAAAATATAATAATAATAAGTAAATAGATAGATAGATAGATGAATATACAGATGAAAAAACAAACAAATGAGTAATAAATAGACTAATGTGTATGTATGAATAAATGAATAAATGGATAAACAAATAGATAAGTAATATGACTACTTCTTCGGTGTGATTTTGTTACCAAAGAATAGAAGAGTCCGGGTTTCTGTCCTCGTATATATATATTTCTATCTATTACCATTTTATTCTATTTAGCTGAAGGAGCCCTTTGCCCCAAGGTTAAATATGGCCCCCAAGTTATCGCAGTCTTGGAGGAAATAATATGTTTAAGGAAACTGCAGCCATCTATTGCAGCGAAGTTGGGAGAAACTCTTTCCGTTCTGAAGGACCACATTTCTTCTCTCCTCTTTGCATGTCTCGCTTTATAAATTTTGATTTGGCTGAATCCAGCCGGTTTTGGGAACAAGGACGTGTGTCTGCCTGTGGTGGTCCTGTGGATAGACGTTAGGGAATAACACCTCCCTGCAGCCCATCTTCAAATTGCATCACACGTCCTCACCTCCATCAACAGTTGCAACCCCAAATATCCGGTACCCAGTCTCCGGAACAAGACCAAGATTTCTCCCTTTCGACTCTTCCATCTTTTTCACAAAAGGAGACCCGGCAACCGGTGACTGCTCTCCACCTCCTCTTCCTCTTCCTTGTGCTTGCAGGTGAAAGAAACATACCCACACTAATACCATAGATCAAAATCCATTTTTTTTTTACCCGAAGAGATCTATTGTATGGAAAGGCTCTAGGACCGTTGCTGTCTACTATGGAGGCACGGACTTCCAGTCATTGAAACTTGCGGTATCTTTCTCATTTGTTTTTCTCTTGTAATCCATTACGTTGCGAGGAAGCGTGACACAAAACTTCCCCTCCCCCTTCCCATTCTCCTCCCCTCCTCTCCTCGCCCCCGCAGTTGCCAATGAAAGCGAAATCGCGCACGCAGTCAGTCAGGCAGGCAAGCCGCCATGCAACTCTCGCTCGCACACGTCATTAGCCCAGGCATGCGCACCTCAAACACTAAGCCACGCATCCAGTGACCTCGCACGCGTAAATCATTCCTATTTAGAAATAGGAATTATTTACGCGTGCCAAGCTGAAATTCGCCAAGCAGCATTTCGTCAATTTACATTTCATCCAACTATTTCGCTAAAGTATTATTCCGTCAAACTCTCAACTTTATCTCAAATAAAATAACCTCAGCTGACCTACTTAAACATAACCCATAGTGAGTTTGGTAAAACTCCTAACGTAGGTTTGGAGGGATACTTTTTTGGCTGAATGTAATATGAAGCAATGCTGTTTGGCGAAATGGGAAATCACCCGAACGCATACGCAGACGAACAATACAGAGTTAATCTCGGCCTTTACACGACTTGTACATTTGTAGCCGCCACCATTCGATTTTATTTGGCTGAGGAAACCCCCATCCACAGGAAAAATATGATATTTTATTTACTCTTTTTTAATCGAAGGGGCACAACTGAGCTCAGTGAAATTGGCTGGTTTCCGGAAGAAGTAGAAAAAGTGCTGCCCGGCACTGTATGGGGTGAAATTCAGAGTTTGTCTGTGTGTGCGCGTGTATATATATATGTATATACATGTATGTATATAAATATGTATATATATATATCCATATATATATGCATATATATATATATATATATACATATATATATATATATATGTACAGTATATATTCTTTCATGCATATTACTGTCGGAAGTCTCTTCCTGCTTTCTTCCTCGCTTTGTCGACTTCCTCTCCTTCCCTCCTCCTTCGCTCACTCCCTCCCTCCTTCCTTAGCTTCATCCTTCGTGTTGGGAAGGAAGAGAAAGAAGGGAAGGAGGAGGAGGAGGAGTAGGTCTTCCGGGACGTCGCTCACTGTTGACAATTGACGGGCCTTATTTGGGGTGGGCGTTGGGAGTGGGAGGATGAAGGCACGTGGTGCATGAGATTCCCAGTTGGAATTGTGGGATTATATATGAAAGCATACTTACATATGAATGTGTGTGTATATATATATGATATATATAATATAATATATATATATATATATATATATATATATATATATTTATATATATATAAATATATATATATATATATATATCTATATGTATAATATGTATATATATATATAAATATATATATATATTTATATGTATAATATGTATATATATACATATATGTATATATATATATATATATATATATATATATATATATATATATATATATATATATATATAGACCAGTCATATTGTACGGCTGCGAAACATGGGCGCTTACGAAAGCTATGGAGAATAAGTTTAAAGTTTTTGAAAATAAGATTTTACGGAGAACTTTAGGACCCGTGTATGGCAACCAAAGGCAAGAATGGAGGATAAGACATAACTGGGAAATTCGAGAACAAACAAAACAACCCCATATTAAAAATGTAATAAAAAGATTGAAATGAGCAGGACATGCCACAGGGATGCAAGAGGATAGATGCCGAAAGAAAGTGCTCAATAGTAGAGTGCGTGGAAGACGATCACTTGGACGAACTAGAAAAGACTGGAGGAGATGCGTTGAAGAAGATGTGCAGATATGCAGAAAAGAACCAAGAGAATGGAAGGAGGAGGTGGCACAGGACAGAAAGACATGGCGAGACGCTACAAAAGCGGTTATGGATCACCAAATGGACCGAAGACCAGCGGAGTAAGAGTATATATATATCTATATATAGATATATATATATATATATATATATATATATATATATATATATCCGATAATCTTTATGACAGTCGCATGCAGGATTCGAACCCACTGCTTTCGGCCACCCGTAAGATCACCTTCACAGAGCCTTAACCCACTACACCAACAGAGACTTAAAAGCCTTGAAACCTGGAAACGAACTGATTCCCGAAGATAGGAAAGATCACTAATCTGCGACCCCAATTCCTGTTTGACACAAGGCCCAAGTCCACCAGTTGGCAAGGGGTAAGGATCGGAACAAATTCCTTTCACGCTTTTCGCCAGTGTAACTATGAGAGAAATTCGCTAGTAACAGCGACAATCCGATAATTTTTATGACAGTCGCATGCAGGATTTCTCTCTTAGTTACAATGGCGAAAAGCGTGGAGGGGATCTGTTCCGATCCTTACCCCTTGCCAACTGGTGGATTTGGGCCTTGTGTCAAACAGGAATTGGGGTTGGGAATCAGTTTGATTCCAGGTTTCAAGGCTTTTAAGTCTCTGTTGATGTAGTGGGCTAAGACTCTGTGAAGGTGATCTTACGGGTGGCCGAAAGCAGTGAGTTCGAATCCTGCATGCGACTCTCATAAAAATTATCGGATTGATGTCGCTGTTACTAGCGAATTTCTCTCATGTATATATATATATATATATATATATATATATATATGTATATATATATATATATATATACACATGGGGGAGTATTTCTAATGGGGTCCTCCAGGGCTCAGTTTTGGGTCCCTTATTGTTAATTATGTACATAAACGACTTGGACAATGGGATTAATAGTGATGTTAGTAAGCTTGCGGACAACAATAAAATAGGACGCCGAATTAGGTCAGGAGACGACGCCTAATTAGGTCAGGAGACGACGCCAAGATTCTGCAGGATGATCTTAACAAATTGTTCACATGGTCCGTGAAATGGAAAATGGACTTCGATATCTCAAAGTGCAGCGTGTTAAACGTAGGGCTATACAACCCCGAAAAAAAGAGGAACGTCAACAATGGAGAGAGCTAACGAGACGTAGCAACTGACAGACCTATCAGGTCTAACAGGAGGAGGGTGAGAATATATATATATATATATATATATATATATATATATATATAATATATATATATATATATATATATACATATCATATATACTGTATGTATATATTTGTGTGTGTATTTACTGTATGTATATATTATATATATATATATATATATATATGTATATATATACTGTATATGTATATGTATATGTATATATATGTATAGATATATGTATAGATATATGTGTAGATATATGTATACATATATATATAAATATATATATGTATATGTATATATGTATATATATAAGTATATATGTATGTATATAATGTATATATATGTACTGTATATATATGTATATGTATATATATATATATATATATTATTTATATATATATATATATGTATATATATACAGTATGT
>NC_134786.1:19658341-19660841 GCF_046742065.1 Oratosquilla oratoria | reverse complement strand
AACAATACGAACAATAACAAAAATGATACAAACAAGAGTACAAACAACAACAGCAAATAACATCCCTTCACCCTGTCTCCATTACCAATGGTTCTGTATGCGTCTTGACCTGGGACGGCAGATAGCGCTCCTCTTTTCTTCTGTTGCCCTCCCTTCTTCATATCCTTTCTCTTCCTCCTCCCCCCCATTTTCCCTTCTTTTTTCCTCTTCTTTTATCTCCTACTTCTGTTCTTCCTTCTTCCTCTTGTCCTCCTCCTACTCCCTCTCTTCCTACACCTCCGCCTCTCGTGCTCCTACTCCTACTCTCCCTTCCCCCATTCCTCCTCCTCCTCCTCCTCCTCCTCCTCCTCCTCTTCCTCCTCCTACTCCTACTCTCCCTACGCCTATTCCTTCTCCTCCTCCTCCTCCTCCTCCTCCTCCTCCTCCTCCTCCTCCTCCTCCTCCTCCTCCTCCTCCTCCTCCTCCTCCTCCTCCTCCTCCTCTTCCTCTTCCTCCTTCTACTCCTACTTTCACTAGGCCTATTCCTCCTCCTCCTCCTCCTCCTCCCCCTCCTCCTCCTCCTCTCCTCCTCCCCCTCCTTCTCCTCCTCCTCCTCCTCCCCCCTCCTTCTCCTCCTCCTTACCTTCATTCTCCCACTCCTTCTCCAAAGTTTCCGGTCAATCCCAGAATTCCTCAATGGAGAGAAGGAAAATTGTGCACCAGGTAACAGGATGGATGATGGAGGGCTGCCGTTCGACCCCGGTCAATTCAGTCGTTGTTCCGCCTTTGCACAATTATCTATTTCTACTGGCGCCATTTACCGTCCATTATTATGAATTTGATACAATTAAAGATTTTGCTCCTCTGAGCAGGCGATTTTATTCAGATTATTGCATAGGGTTATGAACCTTTTTTCTCTTGTATTCCCATACTTGTGGATTGTACTCCCTTAAACTGAGTAAAGTCGTCTGACATTAACTGGAAATATTTGAGAAGTGAAACATCACAGTGAAGAGGTTAATGAAGGGGTTTCTTCTGGTTTTTCGCTCCAGTGTTCACTTCTTCAATCCCTTCACTGCGGTGAAGTTTCCAAAATTGAGTAAAATAAATAAATAAATAAATAAATAAATAAATAAATAAATAAATAAATAAATAAATAAATAAACAAATTAACAGGGTGAAAGGCTTCACAGAATTTTGTTCTAGTCGAGAGTGTATGATTATTTTTTTTTCAACTGAATGATTCGGGACAAAGTAATATCTTTATTTACCAGAATCCCATTTCGTCCCGAGTCTGCCCCCTTAGCTGAATAAAATCATCTGACGCTCATGACGACAGTGGCACAGTGCCTGGCGCCTGGACACTGTGATCCACTGGCACTCCATAATTCCCTTGGCACCGGTTATGTATAGCAGCGCCACGCCGGCGGGACGTGGCACCAAGCTTCTTGCAGACAGAGTGACACCAAAAGAGATTCAAACGAAGGAGAAAAAAAAAGTAGAGAGAACGGAATAGGTTGGGGTGGGCGAGACGGTGAGGGACAAGATGGACGAACGTTGCAGATGTGTGGGGGTGGGGTGGGGGGGAGGGGTGGTGGTGCGAGTGGGTGCTACGCTGAAGGGGAATTCCCATCATCCATCTTCGAATAATGCCACTGCAATGCAATGCAAGATTGATGTTGGGTCCCCGAAATACTCTTTTTGGCCACCTGAGGGTCTTTGAAAAGGAGCTTCAGGGCGGGAGACTCTTATCTGCGGCCCACGTCGTTACTGATATCTCCAGTGCTCGGACAACCAGGGGCAGGTGACAGTCGGTGGCTCATTTCGTACATTTTTTGACAATAAACACTTCCATTCACATGAGGGATGACCACTAGATTGTATGAATGTTCACAAGAACCGCCCAGCAGTTGAACTCGAAGTGGCGCTGTGCTCAAACGAACTCGACTGCGCTAACAATTTCGTGGTTGTGTTAACCCTCTAAGCCAGTAGTCACTCCTCATTTGAATTGGATACTCTAGTATTACACAAAAGAAAAACTGTAAAATGATACCTCATGACCCTCCGTAGAGACTTTGTATTATATACAATTTCAAAACCTTGGTGAGGGTCCAACTCTCGCATTCATACAGCAAGACAGAAATCACAAGGTGTTGTGCTCTCCTGAATAGATACAGTATGAATATTTTGTCAGAAAAAAAATACAAGCTGTAAGTGATCAGCATTTTGTTTTGAATGGAAGTTTGGCTCCAAATATACTGCACAGGTATAATATTTGTACCATCAGATAATCCAATCTAGACTGTCCATAACTCAATAGGCCATTCACAGTCGTCTACTGACTTCCAAATTTGAAACCCAGGATATTTGGGTTTTTCTATCATGAGAGACGGATTTCTCCAATATCTCCACGTTCTTTACGAGTTCAAAGAAATACCAAACCTCTGGACATTGATATCAAGCCCGTAACAATAAATCCTGTTGACTTTGCCTTATCACCCAGTGGCTGGACTTTGAGTTA
>NC_134786.1:19650841-19653341 GCF_046742065.1 Oratosquilla oratoria | reverse complement strand
TAAAGTAAAAGAGTTATCGTTATCATCATCATCAGCCTGCTATGTCCTACACGGAAGTATTCTCGATTCGCTTTTGTTTTCATTGTATGTAAATGACACGACGACTAACGGTGCCATGCCATTGTACGGGAAACAGATGAGTCAGTTTTCCTGTACACCTAGAAACGTAAATTTCTCGATGCTCTTCTGGCCAGTGTTAAAAAGAAAAAGGAGTTTATTTCACATGTAACTGAAAAAAAAGTCCGTTTGTGGTAAACTGGGTGACAGAAGTAAACAAGACAGTTTATACAATTGTGACAACAAATTGCTGCGACAGTTGCTTGTGTCTTTGCTGCCAGGTTGTAACAAGACTGAACGTTGACAAGAATCGCTGTATCTGGGAAGGGTTTCGTTGACCTGCTTAATCCAAGGATCGCATTTTCCATACATGGAGTAGCCTGGCGTTAGAAAAAAAATCTACAAACCCTTTCGTAGGACAGAAATTATTTTTCAAAATGGTTTTAAACTCTTTCCGCCATGGAGCCTCTCGTATGGGGTGTTGACTGATCATTTTTATGTTGTTAATACTCTAAAGCAGCGTCGTTTATCAACCAGGGTTCCCCGGTACCCTAAGGTTCCGCAAAGGGTCCCTAAGGGCTCCGCGAGAGCAAGTGAGATAAGCTAATGCACTTTTGATTTTTTATTTAATTTCATATACGTAACATAATTAAACACGCACAGCATATTCTTGGTTATTGTAATAATGTAATATAGACATCATCCTATCTAACCTATTATTACGATGAAAATAAAATGAGAAAGATATAGTATATGTTTTTTTTTTGTTTTTTTTTTGCACAGGGGTTCCTTGAGGTATGCAATTTATTTTAAAGGTTACGCAAGGGTAAAAAGGCTGAGCAACGCTGCTCTAGAGACCACGGGGACCCCATTGACACAGCAGTCTTTCATGTTTGGAAACTAATTGCCACCCACTGAAGAATGCTGATCACTTTTCAGTTCTACTGTAACTTCTTTCTCCTGCCTCCTTGAATATCTTCTCTACCATCTCTATTACCATCTCTTGGGCGACATATTGTTCCTAAAGACAGAAGCATTGGCTATTAGCGACGAAATACGATCAAGGGGGATTTCCCAAAAGCCGAATAAAGGTGTCTGGTGCGGATATTTGTAAAGCCTGAGCAAATTATTTTGTCGTGTAGAAAAAAAAAGGGAGAGAAAGAGAGAGAGAGAGAGAGAGAGAGAGATGCGATGCGGTCTTGTGAAGGGCTGGAAGTTCAAGTCCGCTCCTTTAGCATATACTGTAGTTATTCCCACAGTTGTACAAAATCGTCTGATATCATCCAAAATAAAACAGAAAAACCGAATGGCTTTGACACTAACGCTATCAATCCTTTAATGTTGGGATGAAGGGGGTTACCTCAGTTTATTGAAATCGTCTGACGGCAGCAAGAAAGTGCCATGGCTTTGATCGCTGCCGTCACAAGGTCAAGTGAAATGTAGTTCTCTGAAGCGCTTAAGTGACTGACTAGAGGAGCCACATTTTTATAGGCTTTGCTCCCTATCCCCTGTGAGAATAAACACCTTGTGAGATCGAAACCTTTATTGGTACTACGTTTCGCTTGTTACAGCTTTTTCAAGTACAGACATGACACACACTCTGAGCACATATAAGCCAACAGGGAAGGAACTGGGAGAGGTTATCAGGGAGGGGTGGGTGGTAGGTGGAGGGGGAGGGGGGGAGGAGGGGGACGGGTGGGACGTAGTACCAATAAAGGTTTCGATCTCACAAGGTGTTTATTCTCACAGTCTTGTCGGCTTTTGCCATTGTGATTCATCCCTATCCCCTCTAAGAGGTCTGTTTTTTTTTTTTTTTTTTTTTTATTCAGCCTTGAGTCTCACCTTCATGATGACTTTTTCTCAGTTATCCGAAGGATTGTGTTCACATTCTTTTTCCCCTTGTCGACTAATATATATGGTACGATTAAGTAGACTTCTAAAAATCGGAAACCTTAGTGTGTGTAGTCATAACTTGCCTCCAGTATCGCTTCCTGGAAAGCCGTTGGACCCCTAAAAGCCATCAAGGGTCCTCCGGGCCTTCCATGGATCTCACTGGAAGGAAACTCTGGAATGTTGTCTTGGCGAGGGTCCCTGTAATCACCGGGTATTAGGAGGAAAAAGAAGAGGAAGAAAAGGAGGGGGAAGAAGAGTAGGAGGAAAATGGAGAGAAGCAAGAAGTAGAGGAGGAGGTAGAAGAAGAGGAGGAGGAAATGAGGAGAAAAATGAGGAGGAGGAGGAGGAGGAGGAGGAGGAGGAGGAGGAGGAGGAGGAGGAGGAGGAGGAGGAGGAGGAGGAGGAGGAGGAGGAGGAGGAGGAGAGCAGTTGTTGGCTGTCAAGTCTCCTTACATGGAGGAGTGTTGGGGAAAATAGTCAAAGATGTTTGAAGTTGTCCGAAGACTGAGTGCCAGCCTCTCTGGTTTGCAGCTCGAGATAGAGATGAGGG
>NC_134786.1:19638341-19645841 GCF_046742065.1 Oratosquilla oratoria | reverse complement strand
TTGGGTGAGGAGAAGGTGACGGGCAAAGACCTTGGGTCCAGCTGCTCCGACCACTGAGGATGTGAGACCTCGACAGATTCCTTCAGGTCCGGGAGCCAGAAGAGCTTGAGTTCGGAGACGTTACGACCCACGACTCCGGAGGGCTGGGGTCGGCGAGTCCTGACCAAATGAAACTTCCTGTGAACGGAAGCCATGGAGATTTTGGAATTGGACGAGGAGGAGGAAGAGGAGGAGGAGTAGAAGGAGGAGGAGGAACAGAAGGAATGGAAGGAGGAGTTGGAGGCAAGCGAATAAGAGGAGGAGCAGTAGCTGCGAGAGAAACAGTAGTTAAATTGAAAAGAGAATTGATAAATGTAGACACGAATTATTAAGAAAAGGAGGAAGAAGGAAAGGGCGAGCAGAAGAACGAAAATGACAAAGACCCTGAAGCAAAGGAGAAAAGATAAAATCAGAGAGCGAAAAATAGTAGAAGAAGGAAGAGGAAAAGTAGGAGTGGGAGTAGGAGGAAGAGGAGTAGAAGGAGGAGGGGGAGCGTCTGGATTTTCCTCGGTCAATCCTTCCTGAGAGGCGGGCGCTGTCACCCACTTTCTCGTCGCATTCACTCTTCTTCGAGGGATCAACGACAGTGGAATATGATTTATCAAACCTCCTTGGATCAAGGAGCACTTCCTTCCACTTTTTTATCTTTATTTTTTTCTCTTGCATCTATTTTCGACTTCTACGTACGTTCTGGATGATGCCATGTCATTTAATTCAGCCGAAGGAACATCCCTTGTGTAGCAAAAAGATTAGATACTTTATTCTATAGCAATAATAAACAATTTCGAGTGAGATATACATCCTATTTCCCACATATAGCGACATACAATACAGGGTTTGATGATTGACCGGTTTCTGGCCTTCATTGAACTGCTCTCAGCCTCTGAAATCTTATCATTGCTTCTTCGCTCCACCACATCAAAAGAGTTCTTGTTCCTGGATTCTTGAATATATATTCAAAGCTGTATATGAATTGGATGGTACAAAAACACTAAGGTGTGGTAGAAAATTGGTTTAGTTATTACAGTCGCGTACGAAAGATGACGTTGTAAAAACATATACTGGAAGACTGATCTAGAATGTGGTAGCATATAAAAAGGACATGGGAAAAGGGCACATTTTTCACACACACACACACACACACACACACACACACACACACACACACACACACACACACACACACACACACACACACACACACACACACACACACACACACACACACACACACACACACACGCGCGCGCACACACACACACACACACACACACACACACACACACACACACACACACACACACACACACACACACACACACACACACACACACACACACACACACACACACACACAGACACACACACAGACATACACACGCGCGCACACGCACACACACACGCACACGCACACACACACACACACACACACACACACACACACACACACACACACACACACACACACACACACACACACACACACACACACACACACACACACACACACACACACACACACACACACATTTTCACTCACTTCGTAATTGGTGTTAGGATTGACTTTATTATCTATTACACAAAAATTGGGGTCACATATGTTTTGCATCAGAGGTTACTTAACCCTTTCACTGCACAGGTTTCCATCAGCTGAATAAAATTGCCTGGCGATAGTCAGAATAAATGTACAAGTTTTGGGATGGTTATGAAGTGTTTGATCGAAACAGCTTGAGCCCTCTTCTTTCGTAGGAGGGGGGTTTGCCTCGGCTGAGAAGAATTTCCTGGCGGTCGGAACGGTTGTATAAATCGTCACTTGCGGTCAAAGGGTTAATCGAGATGGGTTTATTCCTTTTCTGCGCTGATGGTGGGTGGAGTGGAGTGGAGGGTCCTTAAGGAGAATGGATTGTCTGGTGGCAGCCAGAATAAGCGTATAAGTCTTGAGAAGTGAGAGGTTTAATCCCAGAGAATCCCCTCTGGAGTCTGAATGTTAATGAACCGGTCCTCCGCTCACCGGGTTGTTGGTGTTGAGGAGGTACAAGCCAAAGTTGGATGCAATAGTGACGAAGTACTCGAGGGCACTGTCAGGGGTGATGAGAAGGGCTGCTGGGGTTCCTGATGATGACAGGTGCAATTGTGGTCGAGTCGGATGTACCTGTAGTGATGGCCATGATATTACTAATGGTAGAGGTAACGACATAGTTGAAAATTGGTGTATAAGTGGTGATATAGAAAGTGTTGTCACTAGTGGTGAGGATGACACTGGTGTAAGTAGTGATGGTAACGGCGACAGTAGTTGAAGTGATGGAAGTCGTAACATGGACACTGAGGATGATGATAACAATGATGAGATGAATATTACATTAAAGGTTATGGGTTTGGTGGTAATATCAGAGGTGGTGCTGGCAGTAATGGTGTCACTGGTGGCGACAGTTATTGGGGCCATGACGGACCGTCTCCGAGTCGCGTGAATGGGATCCTCTGGATCGATCAGATAGGGACATGGGAACTCGGACTCGTCCGGCCTTCGACATGAATTGGCCCGACAGTATGATGGCATGTTATGGGTCTTGCTACACAGGACGGTGGCGTTAACTTGAGTAAAGAGAAAGGGAAGGAGGTAGGGAGAGAGGTAAGGAGGTAAGGAGGGAAGGAGAGAGGGAAGGAAGGAGGAGAGAAGTGAAGGGTTACAGCCATCGTCTGGGGGCCCGGCTTCTTGCACTGCTCACGAAACTGGGACGCAAAACAGATAAATAATGAAGCCTTAAGAAAGACGTGGAGGGGAGTGAAGGAGATGGTGGAAGGAAAAATATAATCAACCCCTTCCGTGCTTGATGGCACGTTTCCATTAGTTTCGGCTGCCGCCAGGAGATTTTATTCCTTTTCGTGGCGCCATTCCGTTCCAAGAGTAATTTGTTTGCGTTGTAGTTCACGGTAGGTCATTCTTATCATCTCCTTGCCACCCCAACCCTTTCGGTTCCGAGATTGGGGGGGCAGAGCGCGTGTGTATCAAGATGAAGGGGCGTGGAAGGCTCGTCAATAAGAGCAGGAAACGGAGAACGAGGTGGTTTGAGGGGGAAGAGTAGGAAGCAGAAGAAGAGGAAGAAGAGGAAGAAGAGGAAGAAGAAGAGGAAGAAGAAGAGGAAGAAGAAGAGGAAGAGGAAGACGAAGAAAAAGAAGAAGAAGAAGAGGAAGAAGAAGAAGAAGAAGAGGAAGAGGAGGAAGAAGAAGAAGAGGAAGAAGAAGAGGAAGAGGAAGAAGAAGAGGAAAAGGAAGAGGAAAAAAAGAGTAAAAGAAAAGGAGGAGTGGAGGAGGAAAAGAGAAATGACGATGAAGGGGAAGAGGAAAGCGGGAAAACAAAGTAGGGGAGAGATAAGAGAGGACGAAAAGAAGAGAACGAAAAATAGCAATATGGAGGAAGAGCACGAAGAAGGAAAATGGAGGTAGTGGTGGAGGAGGAGGAGGTTGAAGAGAAGGAGGAGGAGGAAGAAGGGGAGGAGAAGAAGGAGGAGGAGGAGGAGGAGGCGAAGGAGGAGAAAGAAGGGGAGGGGGAGAAGGAGGAGGAGGAGGAGGAGGAGGAGGAGGAGGAGGAGGAGGAGGAAGAAGAGGACCGGGAAGAGGACCGGGAAGAGGAGGTGGAAAGAAAGACTGGAGAGGATGAAACTTGAATGATTGACTGGAGGGAGAATAGAAAATAAGGTGATAGACGGGACTGAAGGAGAGGAAGTAAATGATAGGAAGAAGAAAAAAAAGGAAAGATAGAGAAAAAAGGAAGAGAAAGAGGAAGAAGAGGAGGAGGAGAAGAAGAAAGAAAAATACGAAGAGGAGGAGGAGAAAAAAAGAAAGATAAAGAGGAAAAGGAAAAATGTAAAGAGAGGTAAGATGGAGGGAGGAGACTAAATGGTGGTTGTTTGTGTCTTATCAGTCGGGAGAAAGGGATCGAGCAAAGGATCAATTTGCAGTCATGATAACTTGAACCGACACGCAGTTTCACGTTCATTCACGTCCTTGACACGCGCTAACGTGTGCTCACGTGCGCTTACGTTACGCGTTACAATGAATTACGTTGATAAAGCGAGACGACAGGAGACCTTTCGATTCATATCGAGGTCAGATTGAATAAAAGTGTTTATTCAAGTACTCTCACGTTAGTGACGCATGATGGCTTACTCACGTGATCCACTCGCTCATAACATAACGCTATCATATATTTTTATTTCTTCATTTGTTCTCACGTTCTTTACGTTCATTGCGAGTTCTTACCTTCTCTGTTCGCATATCTTTGCATTTTCTTACGTTCAATCTCACTTAACCTCACTGTAGCCTCTCCGTAGCGATAGTCTCTTTATATTTCTGTTTCCTCTGCATCAGTTTGCGATGGACTGGAAAGAAGAGTGATACTGTGCTAATAGAGAAATGTACAGTATGAACAGAAAGGAGGAATTTATATGTACAGGAAGGAAAAGTATGAAAGAGAAAGGCGTACAAACATTAGTAGAAGTACGAATATACAATGGGAGAGGGAAGACTGAAGTGAGGGTGCTGTAGAAACGGTGAGGGGTGGAGGGCTGCAGAGAGAGGAGGGAGAAGGTCCAGCAACCAGCAAGGACGGAGGTGGTGTGTTTGCTGTGACGTCATGTCGCTTCAGCGCCGTCGGCAACAGTTTCATCATATTATGGGGAAAGTGAGTTGATTACCAGCGCTACTGTCTGTTTTATCGATGTAATGACAGACAATTTTTCTTGCAATTTTTGTTCATGGTCAATTATCTATAGAACTTGAAGGACAATTAAACCGTTACAAAGTTACTATATATATATACACGAAAAAAATAGGAATAACGTTGTACATCAAGACACATCTCGCTCTACGACTGAGGTTGATTGCATTACTTAATGCTGGCTGGGTGATGGTCAGATTTCAGTATAAATGGTTTATATTTAAAATGAATGCGCAACATGATAGATATATGATATTTTTGTTAAAAGGTTGCCTGCTTTCCTTAGTGAAGGAATTAGATACACAACAATACGGTACGATATTCTGGTGTTGTGAGACGAACGTCTTAGAGTATTATCCCCCTGACGCAAATCTTCAAATCACAGCACCCTCATTCACTTCCAAAAGTGAAATCCCGAGGAACCGTCACTCAGTCTCCAGTCCGATTCCAAGATCTGTCACCATCGATTATTTTTACTTATTTTTTTCCAAACTAAGTAGAGCTGATGATTGGTAACTGCTCCCCTCCTTCTCCTCCTCCTCCTCCTCCTCCTCCTCCTCCTCCTCTTCCTCCTCCACCTCCTCCTCCTCCTCCTCCTCCTTCTCCACCTCCTCCCTCTCCTCCTCCTTCTCCACCTCCTCCTTCTCCTCTTCCTCCCTCCCTCCCTCCCTCCTTCTTCTCCTCCTCTTTCCCCGAGGACTTTTGCCGGCTGTTGTGGGACCGCAGGTTTGCAGTCAGTAAAAAAAAAAAAAAAAAGATATATAAAAAATAAATATAAAATAAATAAATAAATAAATAAATAAATAGATAAATAAATAAATAAGAAAAATATTGTTGCTTTTATTTCTATTAAAATTATTGTTGTTATTGTTATTTTTATATTGTTGATACTATTGTCATTGTTGTTATTGTTGCTATTGTTGTTATTGTTGTTAATATTGTTGTTATTATTATTGTTATTTTTGTAATTTTCATTATTGTTATACTTGTTATTCCTGTGATTCTATTGATTCTTGTTATCTTTCTATTGTTGTTACTGTTGTTGCTATTGTTATTGTTTTAATTTATATTATTGTTGTTATTGTTATTGCTATTATTACTAATATTGTTATTCTTGCAATTCTTGCTATTATATAAGTTTTAGAGGAGACGATTTTCCTGAGATGAAGGTGAAATCAAGACAAAAGGAGGTCTTGAACTGTCAAGATCCCATCTGAGCTGAGTTCCCGCTTCATTTGAACGACATTGTCTGCTCTTCGCCTGAATAAAGTCCTTAAAGTGTGTCACGGTTTGGGAGAGATGACATCTGGGACGGAGAGCCTCCTGACGACATTACGTCATGGAGAGGGTGAGGAGAAGTGGAAGGATGGGGCAGTTGAAAGAAAGGCGGAACGGAGAAATGGTGGGGGGAGGAAAGTGGAGAATTGAGGAGAGATGGAAAGTGGAGAAGTGAGGAGAGATGGGAGAGATGGAAAGGAAAAGAAGTAGATTGATAGCTGGAAAGAGTAGTGGGGGGGAGTGGGGAAGGCGCACGATGAGTGAGGAACGGAAGGTAAGAGAGATGTGAGAAAGTGTAAAGGAGGAAAGACAGAAGCTGGGAAACGGGATAGTGTGGGGGAAATGAAGGGGCAGGAGGTGAACGACAAGAGTGAAGGGAATAAAGAGAAAGGAGGGGTGAGAATAAAGAAGAGTAGGAGAGGTTAGGGAAGGATGGTGGAGTTAGTCAAAGGAGTAAGGGCGGGAGGAGATGGAAGCTTTTATGGGCTTATGGTCTGTACTGCCGCTGCAAGTTGGGTGGTTATGAACTCTCTCACTCTGTGTCCGTGAGTGCACGTGTGTGTGTGTACGTGTACGTGTATATGTGACCCATGGTCTTGGGTCACGTGTTGGACTTGTGATCGACAGCTATTTCCCTCCCGGAAGAGAGCTCAGAGCTCGTATGACCGATCTATTGGTAATGCTGTGACCTTACACTCACACACACACACAACTCCCTGCCCACGAGAGTTGGAGTAACAACCCACAGCGCAGCGATACTGAAATTACTTCAGCTTTGGGCGAGATTCGAACCTGGACCGCCGTAGTGGCAGCCGGGAACTCTATCAACCGCGCCACGAGTTGTGTGTGTGTGTGCGTGCATGCGTGCGCGCGCGCGCGCGCGCGTGTGTGTGCGTGTGCGTGTGTGTGCGCGTGCGCGTGTGAGCGTGTGTGTGTGCGTGTGCGTGTGTGTGTGTGTGTGTGTGTGTGTGTGTGTGTGTTATGTATGTGTGTGTGTGTGTGTGTGTGTGTGTGTGTGTGTGTGTGTGTGTGTGTGTGTGTGTGTGATCTTGAAGAAGTTGCATGATTCAGTTGACAAACACACTGAATTGCCTTAAAGCTGCGGCGAGTGCCTAATGAATTTATCAGTCTCATCACAACACAACACAACACCCCTTCCTTTATTCTGACAATAAAAGCATAACACCGTGAGGTTGGGGCTGTATCCAGCTTCTACCAGTCAGAATCTAGAGTGAGGCAAGGAAGTGTCCTTGCTCCACTTGTCTTGAATACTGGATTCAGTGAGGAGTAGAACTGTAGGTGCATACAAATGTCTGGATCACAGACTTTGCCGATGACGTTGCACTCCATGAAGAATGTGGGGACGTTCTAGTACTTGCTCTCGAAAGCCTGAATGAGGAAACGAAGCCAATAGGAATCAAGGTCCACTGTATTTAGGATTTTTTCTATGAGATCTGGAGGTTCAG
>NC_134786.1:19625841-19628341 GCF_046742065.1 Oratosquilla oratoria | reverse complement strand
TCCAAATAGCTTCATAATTGTGATTAATTATGGAATATCATATTACAGTTACAATCCATATTTATGATAAGCGGCCGAAACGTTAGGGAATAAGAACTCCACCTTTTTTCTGTGTCCACCTCACCACCATACCATTTAAAGATGGAGATAGCGAGATTGAGAGATGGAGAGAGTGAGAGATAGAGTCGGAGATGGAGAAAAGGAGAGATAGAGAAATTGAGAGATGGAGAAATGGAAAGGTAGAGGAATGGAGAAAGAGAGAAGTCTCTTCGAAATGTGTGCACAGGCTTTGTTTACTATGACCTCTATCTGGAGTCAGTACGTTCCCATTGCCTTTGGCTGCTCTCGGCAGAGCGATAGATCCTCCCTCTGCCCGAGGCACCACCGCCTCCCACCGGTAACGACCAAAGCTGCGTCTCACGAACCAGCGAGCCACGACGCTCTTCCAGCCGCACTGCTGGGGTCAGTCAGTCACAGAAGTCCCCTGGAAGGTACTCGAAGTTAACTAGAAAGGGCGTTCACATGATGTAGTTTTGCACTTGAATGCAGGTGTGTACAATTCGGAATTGGTCTTGAAGCTTTCTCAATGTATTTTTATGCAAAAATATAAATTTAGTTGGGAATTACTTGATATATTTCATCTTTACATTATTCATCTTACATTTAAATATGTTTTCCTCTTTCAAAAAAAAAAAAAAAAAAAATCCAGCACTCTGTATAGTGAAAATTATAGGGTGGCTATAGGCTATGGGTTTGCACTTTTTTGTATGTGTGGCGTTGAAATATTCAAGACTTACATTGAATACAACATGAATATTGGAGTTGAGGTACTGGGGTTAACATAAGTTACCCTAGAAACTCTCTCATTATGCGGTATTGACTATATAATTCTATGCGGGCAGTAGTTTCGGGACTTTGGTAGCACATCTTAAGACAGAATCAAGTAACATTTTACTATGACTGAAGACTAATTCCCACTAATTCCGACATTTCTTTTACGCTCTTTATATCTCTCCTTTACAACTTATATGGGTTTCATTCATCGATGTGTTTCTGTACAAGGTTACCAAGGTCAAACCTGCAAGTGTGGTGTCGAGAGGGTTGGCATTACCGGATACAAAGGTTGGTAACCCTGTGTTTGCGTAATTGTTCAAATACATCCCAATGACTGAGGAAACATTCCTTTTGTGTTCTGAAGGTGATTTTTCTTTTCCATGTGAACAGAGATGACCTGTGCAAATTGCTTTTGGTCGGAGGAGTCTATATTAGCGTAAGTGGTCGGATGGATGGTGAGTGGGTTGGTGGATATAATATATATATATATATATATATATATATATATATATATATATATATATATATATATATGAAATATATATAATATATATATATATATGTGTGTGCGTGTGTGTGTGTGTGTGTGTGTGTGTGTGTGTGTGTGTGTGTGTGTGTTTTACCGGCCGAAGGTATCCTCCTGAAGCTGAACAAAATCGTCTGTTGTCAGGCAGGAAAATCTAAAGAGGTCACTGAGGTTTAATGGATGAAACAGTAATTTCCATTTCTCTCTCTTTCTCTCTCTCTCTCTCTCTCTCTCTCTCTCTCTCTCTCTCTCTCTCTCTCTATCTATCTATCTATCTATCTATCTATCTATCTTTGTCTCTCTTTCATAACAGGAGAATGAGACTGCAAGAAACCATAAGGACTACACTAGGGAGTTCATTGTCCATTACCACCTGTCATCATCTCCCATCCATATGTTGTCTAATCTTTTCTTAAAGCAACCGATAGTTTCAGCGTTTACTACATGATTACTAAGTCTATTTCATTCATTGACCACTCTACTGGTCAACCAGTTCTTGCCCATTTCCTTCTTAAATCTAAATTTGTCCAATTTGAATCCATTTCTGCGATTCCTGCTCTGTTGTCTTAATATGATGACCTTGTTTGCATCACGCCTTTGATACACTTGAACATCTCTATTAAATCACTCCGCACTCAACGGCTTTCCAGAGAGTGTAAGTTAAGGTGTCTAAGCCTGTTCTCGTAAGGTAAATTTCTGAGCCCATGCAACATTTTGGTCCTTTTCCTTTGTACGGATTCAAGTGAACTGATATCCATTTTGTAGGACGGAGACCAAAACTGTACCACAAACTCACCGATGAGTCTAACTAACGCCAGATAGAGTTTGATAATTACCTCGGAACTTTTATTTAAAACAAATCCTAGCAATGCAACCTAATGTTTTATTAGCCCTATTTCTGACGCTAATGCACTGTTTCCTGTATTTACGATCCGAACTCATTAGAACTCCCAAGTCTCTATCGCACTCAGTTTTCTCTAAAAAATTGTTATCTAATCTATACCTGCTTTCTGGGTTGCGTAAACCTACGTTTAAGACACTTCACTTTAAGATATTGAAATTCATTTGCCATTTCACTGACCATGTGAACAATTTTAATATCCTCCCGCAGAATCTCGACGTCTCTTCTGACCTAATTAG
>NC_134786.1:19620841-19623341 GCF_046742065.1 Oratosquilla oratoria | reverse complement strand
AAATTACTGGAAATTATGGCTCCGGACAGTCAACCAATACTTGATTATTTCGGAGACACTTATATTGGACGAACTTGTAGGAGGAGAGGGCGACGAGAACCAATGTTTGACATGGCTCTATGGGGCATGTACGATAAAACGAAGGAAAAAATTCCAAGAACAAGCATTTCAGTCGAGGGATGGCATAGGAGTTTTCTTGTCAGTACTGGTTGCTGCCATCCCAATATTTGAATTTCTATTTAAAAAATCTAGAAAGAGCAGTCACTTCAAGAGTTTGGTATCAGAGTGCTGCCGGCATTGCAAATGAAGAATCACGGAAAAGGTATAAAGGTTGCTCACGGCGAATAGTCAGTTTAGTGAACGATTACGACAACAGAGATATTTTTATTGCCTAAGAGGACGTGCGTATAATCTAAGTTTTTAAATAAAACTAAGCTTTCTATTATGCTTTGCAACTAAATGTATTTTTACCCTTTGACTTAATAAGTTTTTAATAAAATTAACTTTGTATTTGTATTTCTTTTCAATTGTCAACGGGGGAAATTGACATCAAGGGGTAATTGTCTTAGGGGGTAATTGTCACAGGGAGCAATTGACAACGGGGGGAAATTGTCCTGGAGTCGTGCCTGCGTGCGTGAATGCGTGTGTACGTTTTTTTTTGTGTGTCTATTCACGTGTGTGTCCGTATGTGTGCATATATTTCCTATCACTACGTTGCCGGGTGTGGAGGCGAGTTTATGTAAATCTTAGCTTTCGTGGTTAGTGGGCGTGGTTAGCCTTTGCGTGTTTTTACGAGATTCTCGCGTGATGCAAACGAATCTCAGGATGGGGGAAGGGAGGAGGGCAGGATTCACTTCTCGGTTTGATACCAAGAATACATTTTTATGAATGAATGTAATGCATTTAATTCGTACACTTAATTACATGTAATTTGACTGTATAAAGGCAGACCAGGATTCCACTGAACTGCCTTTAGAAAAATAGATATTTTGAGTTATGGATAATATGGATGAATACAGTAAGCACAATTGTATTCCAGAAATCTGCATTTAAGGGTTTTGTTTTTGTTAATTTTCTTATTACAGAGGGTTTTCTAAATTTAATAAAATTGCTTGTAATTGTCCAAAACAAATTGAATAAATATGTTGAAATCGCCACTATATGCCGAAGTTTTATCGTTAAGTCAAGGTAACTGTTTCATTCTTTGCCGTAGGTAGATTCCTCTAGATACCTCTGAGGTAAATAAAATCAGTAGATATCAGCCAGAATAAAGGTTTTAGATGTGCAGAAACCAACACTATATGCAGAGGAGGAAAAATGTGCAGAAGCTATTTGTCTGGATCACTTTCTCGCAGTGGGTCTTGCGTGTTGATGGCGTCGGTGACAGATGACCGAGTTTAGCAAGAACAGTCGCCTTCAGTTCCGCGCGAATGAGACCTGTCGTGTCGTTTGTTTTGGTGGTTTGACAATGGGGGGAGGGCTTCCTTTGAATGAAGTGGACATGAATTCATGAATTCCTTATACAGTGTGTGTGCGTATGTATGTGTGTGTGTGTGTACACACGTGTGTGTGTGTGTGTACACACGTGTGTGTGTGTGTACACACGTGTGTGTGTGTGTGGACACACGTGTGTGTGTGTGTGTGTGTGTGTGTGTGTGTGTGTGCAAGTGTGTGTGTAAACAGCGGCGTGAAAACACCAAAACAGGCTTCGCGTGGAAGTAGAGCACAATGTATAATCACGGGCAAGCCTAGAAACGTTTCAAAGAATGTATTACGTAAAGAATGGTTTAATCTTTATTGCTCGTTATTGAATATATTTTCAAGGCTATACAATGTTTGGGTCTCCACTGCAGAACCGGTAGTCTATTCACTAGGTGACGACACAACTTCTTTGTTGCACCATTTTTAATTTCATGCAGTATTTACCTTATGGTAAGATGCGTTTCCTTGTACAGAAGAAACTATAATGAATATTGGCATTAAGTACTACAACTGCACATGGTAACCTATTGAATGGGGCAGGAATTTTGATCACGACTTTGCTATGTCGGACATTCGGACCTGATCCATGATATGTCACGATATCTTATCTTCTTACCGTCCTCTGGATCAGATGCCAAGTATTTATCGGTTATCTGGTCAAATGAAACTTGTCCATCGTCCTCGGTTCCTGCACACATTCTGTCCTTCAATCTTCTTCAGATTTCCTCCTTTTGCCTGTGCAGCAGATTTCATATCGTCCCTCCATCTATTTATTCGGTCTTCTCACTATTCTTCGTCCTTCAGCTCTTCATTCAGAGAACTTCATAGGGTACCTATTTATATCAATCCTTTTGACATTACCGAACCATCTTAATTGTTCTCTCTCAATAGAATCCATAATATTGTTTACTCCTAGCTCCTGTCTGATGGCCACACTTCTCATTCTGTTCCTTCTTGTGATTCCCACTGTCTTCCTCAGTACCCTCATTTTACATGCCTGTATTTTCTTCTTTAATCT
>NC_134786.1:19600841-19608341 GCF_046742065.1 Oratosquilla oratoria | reverse complement strand
TCGTAGGTGAAAGAGCCGGGCCCACACTGAGCCTCGTGCGTCACTGTATGAGGCAGTTAGCAGTGTTGAGCGCAGCGCCAAGTGTCCACGCTGTCTGTCATCACAGTCACACTGTCATTGTGGACACAGCCGGGTCCACAGTGACAGTGTGACTGTGCTGATAGACAGTGTGGACACTGGGCACTGTACTCAACACTGCCAACTGCCTCACGCAGGTTCAGTGTGGAACCAGCCTTAGTCATGGGCACTGTACTCAACACTGCCAACTGCCTCACGCAGGTTCAGTGTGGAACCAGCCTTAGTCACGCCCTTACCTTCGGGAAGCCTACGGCGCGTCTGAGCACTCGCGCGAAGAGGTGAAGGTCGTCTCGCAGAGAGCTGAAGCAACACACGGAAGAAAGATGCTGAGAAATAATATGTCTTTTTTTCTGACCCCTTCGTTGCACTTCCGCGGTTGTTAGAACTTTTGTTTCAGCTGTCGCTAGACGATTTAATTGAATCAAGAGACGGACCTAAGCCTAAATTGGGGTCTCGACCGATCGAAGCCTTCTTTCTAACTCGGATCCATCTCTCAGTTGAAGAAGATTGGCTGGTATTAGCCAGAACAAGATTTTCGAGTCACTATGATAAAGGGGTAAAAAAAACAACTTTATAGAATAAAAGGTTGGGGTGGATGGAGAAGGAGGTGGACGTGAAGAGGGGAAAAGGTAGGGGTAGAGGGAGAGGGAGAATGAGGGTGAGGGTAAGGGGGCGAGTGAGGGGGCGGGGTGGGGGAGGGTTGAGGGGGAGGGAAGGGGGGGTGTTATTAGCGTGAGATCTGTTACAATGGCGGGATGAAAGAACGAGAACAGTTAGGAAATGGGAGGGGCAGTGTGTGCTTGTGTGTTGGGCGAGGTCGTTACTTGGTCTCAAGGTCACGTCAGTCGCGGCGGACAGGTCGTTCTCATCGAAGACCCACGAACCTCTGGAACTTTCACTTCCTGAAGAAAGCTCGCTACCCGTCCTTTTTTCCCAAAAGGGCGGTGAAGCCAGCAGTTGTTTCCTACAGCTGAATTAAATCACCAGGTGGCTGTCAGAAATAACACGAGAGACCACCGTCGTTAACGAGTTCATTGAAAGAAACTATAATCCTTGGAAAATTTACTAAAGTCACCTGGTGACACACACAAAAAGGTCTAAGGACGATCACCGCCTTGCAAGGGTCCACCCACACAGGCTCTGAGGTTGACATGGAGCTGCATCACTACTCGGCAACAGAATTCATACATTCTTCCTGTTTGTGTGTTTGTTTATTTCTTCGTTTTATTTCTGTCTCCATACAGTATATATGTATATGTATATATATATACTGAATGTATAGCATTATGCAATTAGTACATTAAGGACTTTCATGACACTCCTTTAGACCAGAACTACGCCGCATCCGAAGACAAAGGTCCACTTATAAAAGGAATGCTGAGTAATTTTTTTGTGTTTCTACAATAGCCTCTTTCTGCAGTCCTTTTGAAATCCTTCTTTTAACATTTCTAGGACTCCACCTCTCCTTGTCTCTTGATCCTGTGGCGTGGGAGGGGGATAAGAATTCTGCCATTGTGTTCTCGTGTGTGTTGTAAAATTCGACTAACTTGGGCTGAGCAAGGAACTGGGAATCTCCCTTTCTGTATTTTTCTCTCATGGAGAGTCAAGGCATGCTTTGACTCGACTACCCCCCTAACGCGTTTACTTCGTTGTGGACATTTTTTCTTTTTTTCCTGTCAGTGTGATTTGGTATTGTGACCCATTGCAATTCACTGTTACACTTTTCGTGTGAGACTATGACGTTATACTGTAGTGACATCATCCATGAAATCTAGGTCACAAAGACAGTGAGGAGCAATGTTATCGACCCCAGAATATCGAAAGCTCCGGAAAACACTATGTTCGGGAACTCCTGCGACAGGAAGGCCCCTCGAGGGCGGGAGTGTTGAAGCTGCGCCCTAAAGGCGGAGTCTTCCGCCAAGAATGTTTTACCCGACGTCACAGCCCTCATTCAGTCTTCTTCTTTATTTCATTTTATTTACTTATTGTGTGTGTGTGTGTGTGTGTGTGTGTGTGTGTGTGTGTGTGTGTGTGTGTGTGTGTGTGTGTGTGTGTGTGTGTGTCTATGTGCGTGTGATTCACCTTGGTCTTTGGATCACATGTTGGACTCGTGATCGACAGCTTTTCCCTCCCGTAGAGAGCTCAGAGCTCGTATGACCGATCTATGGGTAATGCTCTGACCTTACACGCACCCCCCCCCCAACTTCCCGCCCACGAGAGTTGAAGTAACGTCTCGGAGCGTGTGTGTGTGTGTGTGTGTGTGTGTGTGTGTGTGTGTGTGTGTGTGTGTGTGTGTGTGTGTGTGTGTGTGTGTGTGTGTGTGTGTGTGTGTGTGTGTGTGTGTGTGTGTGTGTGTGTGTGTGTGTGTGTGTGTGTGTGTGTGTGTGTGTGTGTGTGTGTGTGCGTGTGTGTGTGTGTGTGTGTGTGTAGGCGGCGGCGTTGCCATCCTTCGCACAAAAGACATGCGTCATCTCTGACTAATTGTTTCCGAGAGAGTTTTCCTTCATCACGATGGTATGTCCGACTGCCAAACGATTCCATTCATCCTAGGTCCGGATTGAAATGGGAATCGATGGAGCAATTCACCTATGAGGCCAATATTCAGTCTTCGAGTGAATGCAGTCACGTGATCATAGCAACAATACAAAATCACAAAGTATGCCAGTGGGTTACGAAGACGAGTTACCGTGATGCTCTTAGTCCTTTAAACATAGTAGTATACGCAGATTTTATTTTGGACGACAACATGTTAATCTAAAAGAGATAGAAGATGGAAGGACGACGATGATATCTTCTAAAGACTTTCGTTATACCCAAAACCAGACGATTTTGCTCAGCCAGAGGGCGACCTCGAGAAAGAGAGAGGACTCGATTAACTGCAACCCTCTTGGGTCTTGAGTTCGCCAAAGAGCTGAAGAAGATCATCTCGTCTTGGCCGGAGCAAAAATCTGTAAACTTTGTGACCAAATTGAAGTGATGAGATTAACACATTTTCCCGTCGGAGGTTTCCATCAGCTGAATAAAATCAACTGGCGGCAACCAATATGAAATTCAAAATAAGCTTTCGACAGTAAAAGGGATAGAAGAAGTCCTCTTGGTAAATGGAGATACTTTTCCAACTCAATTCATCAGGGTCTTTTTCCTTGTTGTAATAGCCTTCTGGAATCGGCCAATTCGTTGCGAAAGTGACAGACATCAACACTATATCACCTCGACCTGTGGTAAATCTTCAGAGACAATATCCAAACATTATCAGATTTCCCAAATTATGTCTGAGGCGGAGGAGAAAGGGGAAGAAAAGCAGGAAATAGAGACATGTGAGTGTTAGAGTGCGTTAGACGTAGCGTCTGCTATGTGAAGATGCTCTCCCCAGCATGTACAAAGACTAAATCGTAACGCTGATAGACTCTATGATTATCTCCCAGCAGCTTCAGGCTCCGAACTATCTTCTCATTAAGTTGCGGATGTTGCTTTGTCTTTTATATCGTCTTTAGCACGTCATTTCCCGTTGCAGAATGTCTGAATTAGCGCTTTCCTTGTGTCTTCCAAACCGCCATTGTCAAGCTACTCTGAGGAAATAAGTGACTCGATGAATAATAACACTATTCGGAGAAATTCATAAATGTAATTTTTTCTTGTAATTAATACCTTTGCTGCAAAAATGGGTATCGTAAAACTGAATAGTTGTTAAAGGAAATGTGACGATAGCGCCAGTGCCAAACAAATCCTGAAAGCCGAATTTCTGACATTCCGAGCCCAATCTTTACAGTGGATCAGAGGTGTCATAAGACGACACTGCATTGCATTTCATTACTGCTATCTAATCAGTGTGGTCGAGTTGATTACGTAGGTTTCAGACTGTATTCACAACCACGGCCATTTCAGTGCAGCCAACTTCACAGTCATTCATCACCAACCCAGAATGAGCCACCTTGGTGAGGTACATATGTTGTATCATTCTCATCGGGATATCCTGATCCTGCAGTGAATCATTAACGCTGAATTTGTGGTCCTTCGGTATGAAAGGGATTACTCAAAATGGGTTTAATCTCTTCAGGGTGACCACGCAACTAAAACGAATCGTTATGCGATAGGCGGAATATGAATACTGAATACTCATCGGAACGACAGGTATTAACAATACACGGTCGCAGGTTGCATATGAACTTTAAATGCCTTTAAATCGTGGATATTAAAACCTGACCCATCTATCAAAAGTGCGTGAATAAATTTTTCCTAGTTGTTGCCTGCAATTTTGTTAATGAAAGAATTATTTTATCAAAGGAGAACTACTATGTTGAAGAATGTCAAATACTCAACGGAGAAAGTAGATTTGCATAGATGTAATATGTTGCAGTGGTACAATGGAAAAGACTGGGCAGTTAGTCCGAATAGGAGCAAAGATTATGAAGCTAAGAAATGTGCACGAGGTAGATTATATACCGCTCTATTACTTGTGGGTAGGGCTGACAAACATGTTTGTTCTTATTATATTCTTTTTATTGTTATTTATCTATCTATTCATTTTTTTTGTTATCCATTTAATAATAATGTTATTTATTGTTCATTCATTTATATATATATATATATATATATATATATATACAGTATATATATATATATATATATAATATTCATTTATTCATTTGTTTATTTACCGGTATCTATTTATGTACTTATTTATTTATCTATTTACTGATTTCTTATTTAGTTTTGCTCTGTGTAGTAACGTTTTTATTTACTTTTATTTATTTTATTTTTTGGGGGTCAGTTGAGATGAATCAATGCACGTGACATATGGTTGTGGCAGCCGGATGTTGAAGAAAGAATCGGTTTACTGGCTGGTAAAAGAAAATTCGGGTAATATCCTTCATTTCTGAGTACCTAGCAATAGTATCGGTTGTATGTTAGAAAAAATATAAATAAAATGTGGATCAACGGTAAACATGCCCCTATTGGCCTTGGAAGACAGACCCCATATAGTATTATCTCACCGTCACCCATCTTCCAAACCCATGAACAGGCCCGAGAAGAAGGCAATCGCTCTCCCTCACTAGCCTAAGCTTTCTTGAGGAAAACTGACAGCCGTTGATTATATATTCCTCTCCTACTGGCTGATGATATAGAAACTTGACAACAATAAAACAACAGAGATATCTATAGAAGAACCAGATTACTGGAGACGGCTTCTGTCAAGTGAAACTCGAGTCAATATCGTATTGAAAATATACAAATAACTAAATAAACATAAATAAATAAATAAATAAATAGATGAATAAATGAATAAATAGATAAATAAACAAATTGAATAAATCAAATTAAAAGGTTGATAAATGAATAAGAATAAATAAATAGATAGATAAATAGATCAACAAATAAATAAATATATAAAAGAAATGTGATATGGACTCAAAACTTAATCATGCTCATGGAGTGGCCAATGGTAAGTCTGCAAACTGTCATACCAAGTGCTTCACAAATGTAAGACGTTTGCTCTGCTCGAATATCCAAGCATGAACCAAGATGTATCGGAAGTTTGCAGCTATATCTTTCCTTGTTTAGTGTCTTATCTATTTCCTTGTACAGTGATTCTTTGATGATATTCTTTTTTAATAAAGTGGTATTAATGCAATAAAAACGAAAAATACATTTGCATAATTCTGATGGTAACCGGTCAATTCGCACCATTACCAATTCGCCCCAGTTCGACCCAGAATTTGGTCAGTTTGCTCCAAACATTATTTTATTGTTTGATGCGTTGTATTCGTAGGTAATCATCAACGAATTTATGTTTTCTAAGATGATTGATGATACACAATGTAGACAGACGATAGTTGACCAAACAGACTCCTGAGCAGCTTTGCCAAGGCCAGAGAAGTCACTGACGTCTGTGGTGGAATTGGTCCGCCAGAAATACAATAAAGAGGTTGAGATTTCCAGTTTATACGGATAATGTATTAGGTCATGTGGACATGTATAGAAGCTTCTAATGGTAAACATTCGTATACGTACCCGAATAAGTTATAAGGTTGAAATTTCAACCTCTATTACCCCTTGAAAAAAATACTTATGTCACCATCATATCATGCACTGACCCTCATGACCCAAACGACTGTGTCTATGTACACATTTGTCGTCTGCAGGAAACAGGTCCTAGCTGTGAGCTAATCATAAAACCTTGATTAGGCCACTACTACAAGCAATAAAACAATGTTTGGAGCTAACTAACCTAACTATGGAGCGAAGTGACCAAACTATAAAGAATGATAAGTTTGGTTTGAACAGTTGTTGTGTATTTATTATAGCATCTTACACTTATCCTTAATTGTTGGTGGTATGTACTCTGTATGTGTACTGTGTAGAGATGTTCTGTGTCTTGCTGCATTCCTTCTGACCCGTTGAGTGAGCATGAGACAAGGATGACCCTTCAGTCAAGAGGAGCTAAGATGAGAGGAAAGCAAATGGTTGATGGATGGGAGTGGAATTGGGTGAAGGGTGGGTGCATGCCTTGGCTGGCTACCTCCCTTATAAGGGAGAAGAAGCCCTTAAGATACAGATAGTTAGATGAGAGATTAGAATAAGAATAAGAATTAGGTTTTTAGACTATCAAATGATGTGGTTTTTCCACCTCATAAATGCGGGCCCTTTATATTGAGGTTCACATCATTTCTCAATCTGCTGAAATATTTTGATATGTCTATTGGGTAGAATAGGTATCAATTTCAACAATCGAGTTACCATACTGAGGATCTAAATTATAGGGTAGGAAAATTGAAATGCTTTAGGAAGATTTAACACTACCCTTATTACATTGTTCAGGGTCAACCGTTATATTTATTACAGTTTGGATACATTACTCATGTATTAGACTGGACTTTATTTACACATTAGGCTATGCTTTATTATGTATATATGGCGGGGAAGATCGACTGAGACTTTCTGACCGAGCAATTTGAGCGTGAATTTTGAAATTGCAAAAATTGTCTTCGGACTTATAACTGTATAATATTCACGAGCACGTTACTAATATACTTGACTGAACAAGACACTACCTATCACCATTTAGCTCTATCTATATCGGTCTACTAGCCCATCTATTTAGGTATCAAACTTCTTACCTGTCTTTCCATCGATTTATTAGGGGTAGGATCGATTTATTAGGGGTTGGATTGATTTATTAGGGGTTGGAACAGGTCATGCGTAGTCATTAAGGATACTGGGAAATCAACACCGATGTTTCGATGTCGGCTGTCAACATATTCAGGGATGTACTAAAGATAGGTAATTCCCCATCTATACCCTAGATCATAGAATCTCCCGCTTACCCCTAAGCTACTATATCCACCTCAGGGGAAGTCCCTTCTCTAAAGTAGGGGAGAACTTCTTGACTCTTCTCCCCGGGGAGGGATTTTCCCCCTAAGA
>NC_134786.1:19563341-19578341 GCF_046742065.1 Oratosquilla oratoria | reverse complement strand
CCAACCAACCAACCAACCAACCAACCAACCAACCAACCAACCAACCAACCAAAGCTTATCTGCCTACCCTACCCTACCCTATCCTACCCTACCCTACCCTACCCTACCCTACCCTACCCTACCCTACCCTACCCTACCCTACCCTACCCTACCCTACCCTACCCTACCCTACCCTACCCTACCCTACCCTACCCTACCCTACCCTACCCTACCCACCCACCCTCTTGAGGCGACTTCAAAGCAAAACACTGGTTGGTCCACTCATATCACACAGTGAGGCACTATCTCTTCTGGATATCTAGAATCTGAATTCACAGAAATATAAGTCAGAATACACGCGTGTCGTCTCTTCCCTAGATATAAAGTTCTGCTCAATGAACCTCATATCAGACCCACTATCAGAATAACTATTCATCATTATCACCACAAACATAACACGCATCTCCACATTTTTAACCAGGCACTTTACCAGCTACAGCAAAGTTGACTGGCCGAACTTCACAGAATACACGGAAGGAGAATTCACCACACTTATTATTCACTTCATTTCCAGCATCAGCATAGAGATTCGAATATTTAGCCCCATCATTCATTAAATGATATAGAATAAAGTAGAAAATAAATTATAGATAAGAATACATTAAAGCAAACATACAGATACATGAACAAGAAAAAAGAAAGAAAGATAAAACTCGAATGGTTCTGGTCCAGACGAATTAGCAAACATGCACCTCAAACAGAAACACAAGGCCTCTTACCATTGACAAATGTAATAGATTACCGTTTTTAATGCTAAACAACACCCACATTATGGAAACACAGGAAATAACGAAACTTCTCAAACGTACCAGAACGCCAACAGGTCAATCATCACACAGATCAATGCTGCTTCTCTGCGCAATATTCACAGAGATGGAGAGGTCAATCCTTGGCATTATCAACCTTCATGTGACACTTTCCCACACACAACACGATTTGTTTGTGTGCCTACCCCTTCACAACATTGCTAACCTCACACATCACTCACTGGATGGATCCAGCCACAAACAACCACAAAACACAATACTTGCTACAATAAGCATAAAAAACGCATATGATGCAGTTCCATGAAGGTTTATGGCAAACATGATGAATAATTTACTACACAAGAACACGAAATGATGGTTAACAAACTACCTCTCAGGCAGACATACAAAAGTAGAATGTACAGTACATCTTGCACCAAAAGCTTATCAAGCCAAGTCCCACAGTGTTCTGTTTTTTCACCCAAACTATTCAACCTCCACATGAAGGACTTTCTAACACACTCGATAGGACCAGTATAAAAAACTGCATCCTCCTCCACTAGTCACTTGCAGACATGCGTTTTCCAATGACTAAGTGACTAAACACTAACACAATGAAGAACCAAAGAATTCCAAAATCACACTTTTCACTAGCGATAGTCATGAACATTGTGTTGAACCACATTTTATATTTTATATTCATTTAGATAAGCACCTAAGAAATATGCTGCAATGCCTGCCTTTTTATCTATTCGTTTATTTGTTATTATTTAGTTATTATTATCTATGTTTATTTTTGTTATTTATGTATTATTCATTATAAATTATCTATTTATTATTATTTATCATTACCTATTTATTCTATTCATTTATCTACTTCTTTTTTTATTTTTTCATTTATTTTTTTCACATCCGACCTAGTTATGGACCAAAAAGTCTCCTGTTGGCATGCTCTTCCTTTGTAATACATAGGGTCTGTGCAAGACTGTGCCACTTTAGCATAAGTAGCTCCCATTTCTGATACAACACCCCAAATTACAGATCACACAATGTAAGGCTCTGCAAACAATCACCGGTCGCACACAGACAACATCGATTGATCACTCATACACGAAGACTTTTTCTGCCTTTCCGTAAACATCTCGACATGCGCAGTTCAAAGTACACTAGATCAGTTAAAACACCCATCACAATACATTGCAAACCATGACTAACACACAGGCACACTAAACAGAACCTGGAACACTATTACAACACAATACGCAACACCATCCCACCAACCCCACCCAATCACACTAACTTGAATAAACACAAAGGAGTTGACAGAGCCTCTGTTCTCATAGAAATAATTCTAAGAGATTCTTACCCTTCCTCCACCCCCAATACATATATCCAGAACAAAGTTCACCTTGTCAGAGTCCGCTGGGACCATTAGTTCACACCATCAGGCTGTCTCGCGTATAATTACGCACGTGGTTTTAGACGCTTCAGCACTGGCAGCCCAGACTCATGAATATAACATATCTGGGGCGGAGGCCGAGAAAGGGATCGGTTTCTTCCGCCGTTCTGGTGTCATTAACTCAGGCGCCAAGGGCTATCCAACAACAACAACGACAACAACAGCGACAACGACAACGACAACGACAACGATAACGACAACGATAACAACAACGACAGCGACAGTAATAGCAACAATAACAACAATAATAACATCGATGATAAAAATGAAAATAATAACAATAACAGTAAAAACAATTATAACTGATAATAACAAGGATAACAATGATAGCAATTATAACAGTGGTAACAGTAACGGTATTAGTGTTAAGAACAACAATAACTGCAATAATAATCGCACCATGCAACGGAATCCCTGAAGAAGTTGCTGCTCCGTGTAGTATGTAAAGCGTCGCCCAGCTCATATCAACCCCAAGTACACGATGATTTGTTTCGATTCAAACCTAGATGATTTCGTTAAACAAAAATCCTAAATAATTCAAAATCTCGATCCGTCGAAGCCTCATTTTGCGCTGAATCTACTTCCCTCAGCTGAATAGATTCCTCTGGTTCTAGACAGAATAGGATTCTATGACGTTTGCTTTCGTGACGGAGGGGTCAGTGAAAGGTGAGCTCGACCGCGCACCTGTGTGAGTCGACGCATCAGTCCGTTAAGTAATCACCAAACTCGGGCACTGCCAAGGAGATGACCGAACCTCAGTTCATATTTGGACGATGACGAGTAACTCTGTATATACAACTTCGATATAACTGTAAAAAAGTACCCGGGATGGAAAAAAGTAAATAGATAAATGAATAAATAAATAAGTAAATAAATGACTAAGATAGATAAGTAGATAAATAAATAAGCAAAAAATAAATAAATAAATATACAAATAGATAAATGAACAAGTAAATAAATACAAAAATAGACAAATAAATAAACAAATAGACACATAAATAAATAAATAGATGAATAAACAAATAAATAAATAAATAAATAATTTAAATAAAAGTCTTTGTGTCAGAAAACACTCTGAGGCTCGTATTTCTCTTATCAACCTATTTTATTCAGTTGAGAGGTAGACCGAAGGGCACAGAGCATGGCGGCCGCTCAATTTGATAAATTTGTCTGACCTTAGCCAGAACAATATGTGGAAAGGTCGCCATTGGGTCGAAAAAAACTTAGTTTCATGTGAACAAAAGCTCTCTCTCTCTCTCTCTCTCTCTCTCTCTCTCTCTCTCTCTCTCTCTCTCTCTCTCTCTCTCTCTCTCTCTCTCTCTCTCTCTCTCTCTCTCTCTCTCTCCCTCCCTCTCCCTCTCTCTCCCTCTCCCTCTCTCTCATTTTCTTTCTTTTTATCACCCTTTTTCGGTCAGTCTTCCCATGGCCACGTCAGTTTTCTTTTTCCCACAAGGTATTTTTGTAATATTTTGTATATGTGTGCTTACGTTGTGTGACCTTCATGAGTTGCTTAGCAAGTAAATGATGCGTGGGTTGTTACATGATTACTTGAGTTGAAGAGTGCTCATTTCAATCCAACAAGTTGGAGATGGCAGTCACTGGGGGAGGGACAAACACCGTGACTGTGCATGGAACTAGAGGAAAGGGATGAGTATAGCTATGCGTTGGAAACTGTTGGTGCAGTATAATTTTTCGTTATCTTCTCTCCTTCCTCAAAAGTGGATTGACTTGATAAGTCAGTTTGGGTCTGCAGAGTAAGCATACAGCCTGTTGGCACAAAAGTAGGTTCTATGAGGACTCCGTAATATCAAACACACACACCGCGCACTCACACACACACACACACACACACACACACACACACACACACACACACACACACACACACACACACACACACACACACACACACACACACACACACACACACACACACACACACACACACACACACACACATATATATATATATATATATATATAACCATAAACATATAAACAGATAAAGAGATAGGCAGGCAAACTGTTAGGGTAAGCACAAAGAAAGATAATTTCCGAGATAATATCTAGTACGAACTCTTGATCTGCTTTTATCATGAAAATATTATTTGTAGAATAGTCTAGCCATTCTTAATCTAAACAGATTTTTCCATGTATAGGTGCAGGGGATCCTAACCTACGACACCGAGCATAGCTTAATTAATTATGCCTAAAAAATGTAATTTGAAATCCACCATAATTTCTGAACATATGTGTGTGGAAAATGGCGTACTTGAAAAAATATTTACGTCAAGAGCTTGTGGAATCACACGCACGTGCGGATGATTAGAGTAGTTAAGTTTTATAACATACACCAGTGTGACATTCTGGTGTGAAAATGTATTGCTGTACGAAAAATAATGCGTATATGAATGACTTTAACCACTTATGGTACAATAAAATATTACAGAAATGATAAAGATACTTGTTTAAAATATAACAAATACCATATGACTTAAAGAAAGGTTGATTATAGTAATTCTTTTCGTTCACTAAATAAATGACATATATATGTAAATCATATCAAACGTTTAACTGAGACATTATTTATAGAATGATACAGAACGTATCCATAGGAATTGGGAAATTGTCGACTTAAAGATTAAATTCTTTCCAGAACGGCTTTCTCTTTGGTTATTCTATTTTTTCTATCTTTTGGACTTCTTTATTGCTCTTTTAGATATGTTAAATGAGATAAGAAACATGCATTCAGCACTTTTTAGGGAATAATATGAACATGAAAAAGTCAAGTATTTTTACTTTGTTTTGTGATAAGCAAATGAATGTTTGAAATCCTACACGTCTGGTACAGGTTCGTTCACTTATAAGTACTACATGGAAGTAAAGGGGAGACCTTTGGATCTCGTGATCTTAGTCGTATCGTAACCGTTCTACGTGAAGAGATATCCTTGTTCCAGCCTCGCTTGAGACGTCAGCCACCGGAGTGACAAGTGAAGCCAATTGTTCATTCACGAAAGAGGCTTGAGGGTCATTACACTTTGTTCACCTCAAAATGATCCACAACCATTAAGATTGAACTTGCTTTCATTTCTCAGGGGATGATGCCAGTTGGCATCCCACCATGGGGGACAGGGGGGGAAAGGAAAAGAGGGCGTGCCAGAGGAAGAGGAGGAGGAAGAGGAGAAAGGGGAGGAGGAGAAGTAAGAGGAGGAGGAGGAAGATGAGGAGGAGAAAGAGGAAGAAGAGGGCGACCTTCCAGAACCTGCTACTCTTTTCATCCTCTGGAATCTATTTCTCGATTGTCTTGTGTCCCTGTGACGTAACCTTTGTCATAACTGTTGCAGAAGCCTTGAGGGGGTTGCGTTAGTGGTGGTCAGTCTTACTGAAGAATGCGACCGCGGGGCTCTCATCTTTTTCAAGCAGTCCGGGACAAATGAACCTGGCACAGCTGAGCGTGATGTGGTTTGTTGGTGGCTGGTGGCAAGACATGGGAACTGTTATGTTCTATTTTTTTTTCTTCTTATTGAGGAGAGCCGAATGTATGTCTTTTGCTGCCAGAACCTTACTATATGAATGTATTAGGTCATCAAAGTAAATTTACGATCTATACACCGCCCACAGCTCCGTAGAAGACATCAGTCACTAGTACTTGTGAATGGAACCAAACGTAATTATCGAGATTCCTCAAGAACATTACCACAGTTCAGTCAGCATAGTCATTCATGAATGTCAGCATTATGTAAGAAATTACGGATAAAGTAAAAAAAAAAAATTGCTCTAAAAGTAAGAAACGAGAAAAAACACCATTGGGAGATGACATATCGAAAGGTTTTGTGAAAGATGCAGGGACAGAAGTACCTTGTGGATTAACTGAACTCTTTACTCAATGCATACATAAAGAAAACATTCTTTATCAATGGTGTAATACTGCAATAGTTTTACTTCAAAAGAAAGGAGACCACAAATATCTTAGTAAGTACCGACCGATTAGTTTGTTATTAAAGGTATACAAAGATTTTTTTCTATAAATTATTGTAGATAAACTAAGAAAATTTAGATAAAAGCCAAGAGAATAGATTAGTTTTAGAAGCGAGTACTTCCTTATTAACCACCTGCAGGGAATGAATCAACCAATCAAGGTGCCAACAATGAAGTACACATTTATGTTTAGTTCTTGTAGATTACGAAAAGACTTCGACTCGGTAAAACATACGCCAATACTAAACTTTATACAATGAATATCATGTTATTTTTGTGCATCCCCAGTTGTACGGCGAAAAACAAATTGATCTTCTCAGATTTGCCTGAAGATGAATTAAACATGGCGAAAGCTTATGGGACTTGGCCAGAGACGGCTAGCCGTTTCTCATAATGTTTCGCGATGTTTAATCCATCTTCAGACAAACCTGGGAAGAGAAATTATTATTTCTTTCCCTGTGCCTCTTCCAGGGGGAAGGAGGAACTTGATGATGCACATTTGCTCGACCGATCGATCGGTTCGATTCCTCTCCGTGGTTGACATCTTAGTCTCCAGGGTACAGTATAATTTCGCCCTAGAGTCTTTTACTTTTTGCTTGCCCAGTCTTTAGGCACCGAAGCAGAAGCAAGACCTGGAAACGTAGACCGGAAACAGCATACGGAAGGTCACATTATTTGCAGGCCATATCCGAAAACCATTACAGGTAGGGGTTGTGATCCTCTGGTTAGGAGTAGAGAGAAAACACACAAACGTAAAAACTCCATTAACTGTTGAAAGATGATGATGATGGCCTGGAGAGATGGGTGCTGTGGCAGGTGGCCAGCATCTAATGGGGAGAGCTACTAAAGTGCCTTTCGATGAAATGCAGGTCTACTTTTTAGAAGTAATTTTGACAAGCATCTAAGCTCTGTACATGCAATAGAGCCATTTGCCTTTTGTATACCATACGCGTCTATTTCTTAGTGTACAAATATAAATGGGACCAATGCCATGTCATGTCATGTCATGTCATTCGAGATGGACGTCAGAGAGAGTCATGTCCCTATCGCCTACAACCCCGTCAGTACCCTTGTACATACATATCTGGAAGAGCAGCTTCAAGGGTCTGATACTCGGCCTCTGGACCGGAATTCAAGATCTCTCTTAAGTTTGTATTTCCTCCACCTTTTCACATAAGGAGAGCGGAGAGTTGGCAACCGCTTCCCTCCTTTTACTACTATAAGTCATACATAAAAACAGACAGATATTATTACAGCATAGACAGCAGTCCAATATTTCTTCCTAAAGGAAGATCTATTGGAGGGCTCAAGGGCTGTTGCCAGCCAAGGTTGCTGCGGGTTTCCAGGCAGCGAAACCCAAGGCAACGATTGAATAGCTCCGTGGGAGAATGATCCAAGCGCCACGGGCCTCCAGACTCTGAGTTCGTACTCAACCAGCCGACCTGGACTTCACACACCGCGTGGTGGGAGTTGGATTCGTCTCCCTCGACCATGATAACTCAGAGTGAGATGAATCCAACTCCCAGGAAGCTGGTTCAGCGCGAAATCAGGGTCTGGCGGCCCGTGGCGCTTGGATCACTCTCCCATGGACCTACTCAATTATTGTATATTACATTAATTTACTCGCATTTTATTTATCTGCACTTGATTTTTTTCATGTCCACTCGTTTATCTATCTATTCATCTATTTATCTGTTAATATTTGTATTCATCTATTATTCATAAATTTGTTCATTTATCTATCATTTCTACTAATGTATTTGTTTAATTATTCATTTGGTGTCTTTATTTCGATACTTTTCTATCTACTCATTAATTTACTTATTCACTGATCTGTCTTTGCATTCAATTATCTACTAATTGATAAATCAGACTTTATATTTTTTCAGCTGGCCTCTTTGTTTGGGCTATCACGTTCTTGGTGTTTCAGGGCATTTCTGGAAAGATGTTTAAGTAACCAATCCTACCGCGGATTGCTACTTCGGCAAGGGTTTGAGATTTGAGTTCACAATATTGATGCGGATCCTATGGTTACCCTGTCGTTCGGGCAAAGTATTTCGATATGATAAACTTAGTGTTTGGGTCAACATTTCCTTTTCTGATTTTCGATTTTTTTTTTTTCGTTATGTTTATTTCTTGAAGAATATTGCCCATTTCAAAACTATCGTTTCTTGGAGGATTGTGAACACAGGTTTCTTTCACTGTTGCTTGCCTTTATACCTTGTGGGGATGCTCTTAGTCCCTTAGGTGAGTGGGTATGTGTGTGTGTGTGTGTGTGTGTGTGTGTGTGTGTGTGTGTGTGTGTGTCTATGTGTGTGTTTATTTGTGTGTTCGTATGTACAGGTATGTTTGTTGTGTGAATATGTGTGTGTGTATTCACGAGTGTGTGCGTATTCGTATGTGATGATTTTAGTAATACTTTTCTGCAACATAGCAAGTCGAAGGCTGACCAATGATAAAAAAAGGCCACAAAGTCAACTCAAGCCATATTGGAGACATATCGATAGCAATATCAACAGTAAAACTATTTTCGAAATTTTGCTGCACGACAGACTTCCCAAGGGTCACAGTAATACCCAAACTTCCTTCCCCCTCTCACTCCCTCACTCTCAGAACTCGCCAGGAAAAGGTATTCTGTTACGAAAACCCAAACCTGTTCTTTGATTGATCAGAATTCTACAAGTTGTTGCATTAATACGATTTTGTTTACAGTAAATGATGGTGATGGAACTACTGTATTTGCATAGTTCTGATATGTGATTGGTCAACTTTGTGTCTACTGAAGTTCGCTAAAGTTTAAACATCCCTGCAGGAGAACATTTCATTGGACTAAGTTGAAATGGACGAAATAGAATGGAAATTGTTTCTAGTGTTCTTCAGAAGCAAGAAAGTTGAAATTAAAAGAGAAGAAATGTGCCATGGTACATTATGAATGTAACACTAACAATGATATTGAAAATGCTACATTTAAGGATGACAAGTTTCATAACAACAAGAATGGTTATGATAACAATTGTAATTATGATAATGGTTTTAAGGAGAAAGATAATGACAATGTAAACAGCAATAAAAAAGCCAACAACGTAGATGTTTACGTGTTTGTGAATTTGGTTTTGCGTGTCCCTTTGTATACTTAAAAGCATGTGCTTTTTGATCTGTGTATATGTGTCTGCGTATGCCTGTGCATGTTCAAAAGTATATGTTTTATTGTGTGAGTGTGATTGTTTACGAATATATATATATATATATATATATATATATATATATACATATATATATATACATATATATATTATATATATGTGTGTGTGTGTGTTTGTGTGTGTGTTTAAAATCACATGCGAAAGCTCTCATGTGCGTCCTTCATGGCTGCTGAGCACTGCTCTGTATGCTGTTGCTGTGGTTAACCGAGTGTTGCTAGGCTATTCTACTTATCTGCGCGATATTCCTCTTTCAATTAAATGCTATTTACGATGTTACCCGAGGGAACCACCCTCTGCGTAGGAAGAGGATTAAATCCAGGTCTAGTCGTCCTCCAGTGGACTTTAACTCCTCCTTCACGTACCCTCCTAATTAGGTTCACCGAAGAAGTCTTGATGCAAACCAGAATGACCAGTTTTCTGTCCTTGAAGCGTCTTCGGTTGTTACCAGGTGGATTGGCAAGGGCAAGGAGGGGCGAGAAGCTCCCCTTCAGGGAACGGGGACTGGGCCGCTGCGTGGGAATGATTGGACGGGGAAGAGGCACTTGCTCGCTTCAGCTACCCTGACCGGTTGCCTATTGGCCGGGACCATCACCACAACATCGCAAAGGGAGCGACCGGTATTGCAAACAAAATTTTGAGGGTAAGCATGCCGGGGAGGAAGGGGGCGGACGAAGGAAAGAGAGGTGGAAGAGCAGGGGACAAGACGAGGACAAGAAAAGGAAAACTTATGAAATGGAGTGTGATTGTTGATGCAGTTGTAGTTATGGCTCTATTCATGATTGTGGTTAGAGCTATGACTGTGGATGTGGTTGTGTTTCTTTTTGATTTTCGTGAGGGAAAAACAGCATTTCTCTCCTTATGGACAATGCTGCGCCCAAAAGGTGGAATCATAGAGGTTGAAAATGAGAGACTGAAGTGCCAAAAGTGGACTACTTACAACTAATACAGTCATTACTTAGTACGGGGGTGATTGTGGTAGGTTGTTGTTGCTGTAATCATGGTGGTTGTGACTGGTTGTGATTGTGGTGGTGGTGATGTTTGTGGCCTTGGTTCCGGTCTAAAAGTCGTGGTGTTGATGATGACAGCGATGGTTTTCGTAATAATGGTGTTCTTATGGTGATGATGGTGATGGCAGTAGAAGAGGTGATAAAGGTGGTAGTGGTTGTAGTGAAGATTTACGAGGCAGTTCTCAAAAACCGGCGAAAGCCAACGCGCGCTCACTCACACACACACACACACACACACACACACACACACACACACACACACACACACACACACACACACACACACACACACACACACACACACACACACACACACACACACACACACACTCACACACACACACACACACACACACACACACACACACACACACACACACACACACACACACACACACACACACACACACACACACACACACACACACACACACACACACACACACACACACACACACGCGTACACACGCACACATGTACACACACACACTCTCACTCTCTATAGCATTATACATGCCATCTGTGATCTACAGATATGAAGCTTGGAAACTGACGAAGGGAATAAAGTCAAAATTGGCAAATGCACAGAAAACAGTAGCGCCATCAGTACTGTGTAGGGAGCAAGCTGGGTAAAAAGAGCAGGCTGGAACAAAATATAATGTGGTGATAAAGGGGCAGAAAAGTATATATATATCCCAGATCGATAAAGTCCATGCAAAAGAAAAAATGAATAAATAAATAGATAAAATGAAATAAAATAAAGATAAATACTTTATACTGTAAGATAATTATATGACGTATAAAAACATGTTTACTAACAAGGGTTGCATTCGCATAATAGATGCTCCTTGAACGCTGATTGTACCGCAGTACAAATACAAGGTAATGAGCCAGTCAAGTCCAGTTCTGTTCTCAAAGGTTCCAAGGTCGCAGTTCTTCTTCACACTTTTTATTGTTATACGCAATGAATATTTCGTTTCTTTTATATATATATATTAAACGCTCCAACTCTTTGCGGCGTACAATAGTACTCGTATATTGTGTTCATTCGATGCAAAATCTCCCACATATGACTTTCTCTCTCTACCTCTCTCTCTCTCTCTCTCTCTCTCTCTCTCTCTCTCTCTCTCTCTCTCTCTCTCTCTCTCTCTCTCTCTCTCTCTCTCTCTCTCTCTCTCTCTCTCTCTCTCTCTCTCTCTCTCTCTCTCTCTCTTTCTCTCTTTCTCTCTCTCTCTCTTCTCTCTCTCTCTCTCTCTCTCTCTCTCTCTCTCTCTCTCTCTCTCTCTCTCTCTCTCTCTCTCTCTCTCTCTCTCTCTCTCTCTCTCTCTCTCTCTCTCTCTCTCTCTCTCTCTCTCTCTCTCTCTCTCTCTCTCTCTCTCTCTCTCTCTCTCTCTCTCTCTCTCTCTCTCCTTATTAAATATGTACACAAACGCGCGCGCACACACACACACACACACACACACACACACACACACACACACACACACACACACACACACACACACACACACACACACACACACACACACACACACACACACACACACACACACACACACACACATACCCACACGCACGAACAACGCAAATTCAAGGTAAAAATTGTGGTGCAATGTTGGCACTCATCCACCTGTTGTTCCTGTGCAGTCCGAGAAGTGGTGCGTAGGTTTCAGTCCGCGAGGTTCTCGGTCTCGGGCCGTAGGCGCTAGTTGAGCCGCCACTCAACTAAATCACTTCTCTCTGTTTTCCTTGGCTTCTTCATCTCTCTCGCTACCGCCGAATGGTTTTATAAAACCGAGGAAGACAACCTAACTAGTGAAAGGATTGACAGCTTACCGTGGCTCATTGTAAGGAATTTGTCGTGCATATGATGCCCGATTTTTTTTTCTTTTTTTTTTTTTCTTTTTTAGCTGAAAAGGACCAAAACTCATCTCACGTTGAAGCCCATTTTCGATCTTTCCTATGCTGATTAAAGTCCTACTCATGCTGTTCATCGCGTCGTCGTCATATGTAGGCGGGCTTAATAAATTAAACATTCTTTGAACGCTGTTTTTATTCTTGGTATGTGCTAATTTATCTGCAGGTCTTCCGACATTTTCTCGTGCAATTCCGACATAAAAATTTCACAAAGGATCAAGTTATACATAAAGCTCTTTACGCACTTCCTACGTGTAAAAGAAGACCATAAATAAGTAGAGGAATAAATATATAAGTAGATAGATTGATAAATAAGTAGAAAGATAAAATAATCAAATAAAATCCAGGCCCTGAAACTCCCTTGTTGTATATTGGACATTACCTCTATGCATTTGTCTACAAGTGTTCAAAGACGAAACTACATTACCCCCTTTCTCCGAATAACATCGGAATAATCTAACTAGTCATGGTGAAGTGATTAGGCAAAGTAGGTTTATTGTGATCGTGACGGCGGGGGATATGGCTGGGTCATTTTATCATTAAATATAAAATCTCTACAAAAGAAAAAAAAATAGTGCATTAGATTTAGGGAATAGGTGATGAATATTTATTGGTCATTGACATAACTTAATGATGCAACGAGCAAGAGTGAGTAAAATAAGTTCGTGTACATGTGGCAGGTAAATGGGTCACTGAGATAAACAGACTGAAACTAGACTTGAGTGTTTTTTTTTTTCGGGTGGGGGAGTGATGGACGCTGCCCTTTTGTATCCAACAGGACCACGGAAAATTGACTAAAATCAGGGAAATGTCCGGGATCCAAGCTACTTTCGTATTCGGCAGGACCACAGTGAAATTTTTGCCGTACCTAATGTCTCGTTATGCAACGGGAGTTTCCCGGTGACTTGATTACACATACAGGCATCTCGGGATCAAACTCTAATTAGAATTTAGTCCGCACTAAAGAATGTTTCTTTTTTTATTATTATTGTTATCCTGTTCGCATGCACGCATTTGAATGTGTATATTCCCGGTCACGTAGATTCAAGTACTTACCTTTGCCCCTTCATTTGCATTGAAAGTAGGCAGGTAGTGGTATCAAGTGGAGAAATTTACAAGAGTAAGATGGCAGATCTTAGCGCCTTCCCAAGTCATGGAAGGCGATGAGAGATGCCTTCATTTGATAACGTATTTGAATAATAGTTAATATTGTTGCTGTTGTTGTTTCCTAGACTGTCTGGCCAGGCAGTCCCGTCTCCCTGAGGAACGTCTCATTGTTGATGCTATTATTGTTGTGGATGATACAAGATACATATGATATGTAATATATAATGTGTGATATATATATATATATATATATATATATATATATATATACATATATATATACATATATATATACATATATATATATACATATATATATATATATATATATATATATATGTATATATATATATACTATATGATACATAGTGTATAATGCATAGTATACAATATGTAATATATACCTGTGAATTACGTTTCTGAGGAATGACTCATTTGGAGTGATTATACAACTGAGATATTGCGCTCGACTCGTGGTTTCTAGTCATTTAGCGCTAATTGGTTAGGTATTGAGGGCAAGGTTGGGACACACTTAACACGCACTCTACCGTATAACACTTAGAATCTTAGACAGACTAGTGGGGCCTTTATCACACCCTTCATTATCATTTTGGGGATTAAATGAAATCTCTATCAATCTGTTCATGATGACTTAATTTTTTTTTTTTTTTTTGAGGGGGAGGATGTCTTACATAAGAACATAACATAAGAACATAAGAACGTAAGAACATAAGAATAAAGGAGACTGCAAGAGACCATAAAGCCTACACTAGGCGGCTCCGTATCCATCACCACCTGTCATCCCCATCTTGAGTGAAGTCCAGCCCTTTAGCTATTTCATTCAGATCACGTGAAGGCGGCGTCACCGTAACGAACGGATTTAAGACAATCTGGCTTGAACCTCTCCGATACGATCACCTACTTCAAACTTTCTACCACATTTTATGAATTTTATTTGATTATTTTTCTTAATAACAGACGGCGAGGAATTCATTTGGGCTGCATCAAAATATCATTAACACATAGCCACTCCCTAGCCTCCTTCTCCCCGACTCCCTTACACCACAGTATCTTCTATTCACAGCTATTCTCCACTCAACCTTATTTCCTGCCTTCTCCCTGCCTTGCTCAACAGATATTCCCCTCTTGCTCAACGCCTCTATTACCCCATCCTTCCATCTTATCTTTGGTCGTCCCCTCATGTTCACTCTCTACCTCTACCTTCCACACCTATTTTACTAATCTTTCTTCACTCATTCTTTCCATGCGTCTAAACCATCCAAATACTCTTTCATCAACTTTATCTGCCATCTCCTTTTCCATCCCCGCTCTCCTCCTCACCTCCTCATTTCTCACTATATCCAAACTTGTAACCTCTCCAATACTTCCCAAACATTTCATATCAAACACATTTAAACTTTTCCTCTCAGCCTCTCTTAAAATCCAAGTCTCTGCCCCATGCAGTGCTGTCGGCACAATCACCCCTTCATATAATCTCCTCTTTGCATCCATTCCCAAATGTCCATTTCTCATAACACTTTTTA
>NC_134786.1:19545841-19550841 GCF_046742065.1 Oratosquilla oratoria | reverse complement strand
ATTACGAAGTAGTAGATATAATTATCTTATCAACACGTATATAATCTTACCAAGCCGTACCAAGTCTCCTGCTACATTTCAATGATATTATTTTATCAGAGCAAAATATATAAAGATAATCACCGGATGGACCACGTTGGTTAAGACCAGCGTTTCCCAACCTTTTCCGAACATAGCATCCCCTGTTGTCATGTCTAAGCAGTCCAGTACCCTTATCTTGTTATTAGAAGTATAAAAGTGAAGTGTACTGCTTGAAGATTTATTTTCTTGATTCCTTAGAACTGAAACAAACTGACAATATTGTTTGTAGAAGAAATAAGAACACCCTAGAAAAATAGAATAGCATGGAAAAAGTCAAATAAGCCCAACTAGGTTATCAATGATGCACATATCAATGTGAATTTTGTGTGCATTACTTTCCTGTACCCCCTATAATTGGTTTCAGCACCCCTGGTTGGCAAAACGTTGGTCTAGACTCTTAATAGAGAGGTTCATCTATCATAACACAGAGAAGGGCAGATTTTCATTGAAAAATGATGAAACCAAAGCTGAAAAATAGTCTCTAAGGAGAGAATGTGTGAAAAGGAAGAAAGGGAAACATCTTAAAGTTAATAAAAGTAGATGGTTTACTGGCGACCAGGTTAAAAAAAAAAATTACTCGTAGATTAAAAGAATAGATATTATGTGCAAAGTTAAAGAGCTTATTCAGCTGAAGAAAATCCTTTCTTTAGCTAAAGGTTAACGTGTCCTAACAGTTGGGTACATTTGAAATGGCTTTAGCCCAAATCTGGAATATTTCTTGGAGAGATTGGGAATTAAGCATTAAGAAAAGATCTTAGCCCCGTCGTCTCAGTGACGTCACGTCGATTACACCACGTCGGCCAATTTGGGCACCTTCAGATGATCAAAGCGATGAAGTTGGTGTAGAATATGTTACGTCAGATCGATATATAAGAGCAGGACGTTCTAATCCATGCCGTGGACAATTTCTATAAGGAATGTATTTTGTACATTTATTTTCTTATGTTATTCTATTTCATTTCATTTAATCTTATTGCACTTTATTTTGTCTTATCTTGTTTTGTACTATTACCATTTATATTTATTTGTTTATTTATGTAGCTATTTATCTAACATTTTTAATTGTTTATTTATTTATCTTCTTATTTGTTTATTTATTTTTGCCATTGATGTTAATACAAACAGAAAACCCTTTGACCTCTTCAAGACTGTAACGTATTTTATAGATTTTATTACGAGGATGGACAGAATTCTGTGTAGCTGAGTTAGTAATATGCAGCACGAAGGGGATTTCAATCAATCGATATATATATATATATATATATATATATTTATATATATATATATATATATATATGTGTGTGTGTGTGTGTGTGTGTGTGTGTGTGTGTGTGTGTGTGTGTGTGCGTGTGTGCGTGTGTGTGTGCGTGTGTGTGTCGTTCGTTTTAGTGTGAAAAATATCGTGAAGTATGTCACCATATTGGAGTGGTGAAGGAAAAATAATCCGCACTGGCAACACAGTAATGATGATTGCACAAATGTGCAGTCATAGAAAGAGCTATGACTTGGACGTCTCAAGAAAAATATTACTGAAGATAACACAGATAATAAGTTGAGCGTCTGGATAGTGATAATGATAGTGATAATGGTAGTGATAATGATTGTGATAATGGTAGTGATAAGGATAGTAATACTGATAATGATAGTAATAGTGATATAGTATTAGTGATAAGATAGTGATAATGATAACGGTAATGATAGCGGAAACGATAATGATAGTGACAGTGATAATAGTAATGATAGTGGTGATGAGTGTGATAATGATTGTGATAAAGTAATAAAAATAACAGTGGCAACAACAACATTGACAATGATGATGATAAGAGTAATAACAACGCAACGGTAAATGATTACAACAACAATGAACGAAAGCTACAATAACCATTACCATAACGCATGAAATGCGTGGGGCTCTCGCTCTTCGCTCGACTTCGCCTGGCGGAGGAAAGTGCGGCCCCCCCACCCTCCCCGTCCCGCCCTACTCCATTTGGTTCTGGACGCCTCCAGCGCTCGACCGGGCAATGCAATCGACACCGCCTCCTCCCTCCCTCCCTCCCTTTCTTCGACCCCTTCTCTCTTACAACGATGACCTTGTGACCTCTTGGAGCCGCGGTGGATGGAATGACCTTGCTATGCATTGAGTTGTGAGTCGCAACAGCACCCCAGCTGTCGGGGAGGCACTGTGTCAAGCGGACCCTGGCACCTCGCCCCGCCTCTCCGGCTGCACGCAGGAAATGGTGGGATCCTCTTGCACCTGCGCCCTTCCGGCTTTTAACACTGAAAGAGTACTCTCTCTGTCTCTTTATCCCTCGCTCTCTGTCTCTCTCTCTTTCTCACTCATCAGGATTATTGATCTATATCTATTTTTGTAACTACTTTCTCTGAACCCCTTCTCTACGATGAGGCCTTTTTTCTATTAAGTCTTGAATAAAGGAGATTAACTACCTTATCTTCGGTGTTTGTTCTTATCTGATCTATCTTTAGTTTAAGCATACGTACCTGCCTTTTACTGGTGCACGTGATAAATTCCTTCTTCTTTAATTATATTCGTATATTTTTCAGAGGCGTTCGCTTTTATGCTATGGAATCACACATGCCTCTATTTCAGCTGAAATTTTCTCTTCGTAAAAAAGAAAAGACAAAATCTCAGCCTCGGAACTATTGTGTTCTTTCCTCCTTTTCGGCATCCAAACGGCTACTCCGTCTCTTAGTGACTTCAATATCCTACAGCTTCTCTCTCCCTTGAGATTTCCCTTCGTTCCCATTCCTTACATTTCCTGTATTGATACAGTTTCTCGATGTTCTTTTAACAGCCTTCTTTTCTTTGACAGTATTATTCATGAATTATTCATTCATATATATATATATATATATATGTATATATATATATATTTACATATATATACATATATATATATATATATATATATTTATATATATTTACATATATATATATATATATATATATATATATATATATATATATATATATATGCTAATAAGAACACGGGTACGTGTGTTCACTTATGCAAAGTAGACCACTTGGAAAAAGAAACTAACGAAGCAGAGCGCTTTCGTATATTACGTCCAGTGCAAAATGTAACTAATGATGTAATATACGAAAGCGCTCTGCTTCGTTAGTTTCTTTTTCCAAGTGGTCTACTTTGCATATATATATATATATATATATATATATATATATATATATATATATATGTGTGTGTGTGTGTGTATGTGTGTGTGTGCGCGTGTGTGCATGTATGTGTGTATGTGCATACATACCACCTCACATATTATGGTTATGAAACGGTTTGTGACAAGTCTACATTTTACTTTTAACTCTTCTAAATTTAAAGCTGAAGAAAATGCAAGACGTCGCAGAAATGTGATAGAGAAGAAAGAAAAGCTAGTTTATATTAATGTCTTAGCGTAGGGAAGTTCTTGTCTGTTACTGTAAGATGCAGAAAAAGGACGAGCGTTTTAGAAAAGAGTAAGGACATTTGACTTGAATATACCCAAGAAAATCCACGCATTATGATAATGCCAGAAGAATTAGGACTCTGTTGGACAAATAATTAAAATTAGGATGCGGGACGAAGAAGAAGACAATAGAATTAACGAATAGATAAAAGACTCAATGAAAGGAGAAAACACGTAACAAAAAGCAAACAAACTCCTCTAATAAAATATAGAGATATTTCATTTCGAACACAATTACAGAAGAAGAATTCAGCCGTCGAGCAATAACTGTGAAATGTTGACACTAACCTATTAAGGAAAATGGGCCTTTGATGTCTTAGAGAATGAAGTGTTACGAAATATATAAAAACTGATATTTGATGAGAAAGAAGGACGGTAGAGACGACACAATGGAGAAATTAGTGGAATGACCTCACAACCTTTAAATCCAAAAGAGTCCGGGGAACAAGATGGGCTGGACATGGCTCAAGAATGGACGAGTTCAATTTCCTACGACTCTCATGAAATAAGAAAATAAACAATAGAAAATTTTAGGAAACTCCTCGATATCAACGAAATTAAATTGAGTTTGAAAGTTCTCAGCTCTTAACCAAAAGAAAAAATATTATTACAATATAGAATGGCTGGCGATAAAAATTGGTACAAGGCGACAGATTGTATGAACATGTATGTGTATGCTTGTGTATGTATGTAGGCATATGTTGAAGAACTTGGGAACAGGTTTTCTTGGAGATATGTCTCATCAAACAACACAGCAGATTTTGAGTTGGTAATATTTTCTGCAAGATACTCTATATTCCTGGCCAACCTCGTTTCTGTAGGGGTGAGAAGAAACACATTTCCAAATGAATCAGTGTTAATGTTGTATTTGTTTTACCTATGAAGAAAAGAAGTTGACCAGGAAAATAGAAAATCTTGGTAAAATATTACCAGTGCAAAGTTTGCTGTCATATCTGATAAGAAATAAGTGTATATGTATATATGTATATGTATATAAATATGTTTATATATGTATATGTATATGTATATGTATATGTATATGTTTATGTATATCTATTTGTACATTATATATATATATATATATATATATATATATATATATATATATATATATATATATATATATATATATATATATATATTTGTATATGTGGAATAATCTAGGAAGACTTTATTCCACTAGGAACTATCAGCGATGAAGCAAATTTTCATGATTTACCTTAACGTGAAAAATATTTACTCTCTACATGCGCAGTTTCTCATAAGAATTAAATGACACTTGCTTCCAAAAGAAATGGACAACTTTTCAATCACACGAAACATCACTTACAGAAACCAACAAAGCAAATTATTTGTGATTATTTCCTACAAATTCCCCGCGGTCTCCAACCTCCCTATGAAAAACAGTTTGACTGAAGACCACAATTTCCTCAAGCAAA
>NC_134786.1:19538341-19540841 GCF_046742065.1 Oratosquilla oratoria | reverse complement strand
GCTCAATATACCTTTTCTAATGATGATTCTTAATTGCCGACAACTGATACTGTAGCTATCGGAGCAGTGCAATTACATCATTCGATGTGAAGTAGTTAGATATTTGTATATAGAGCAATTTCCCCGTAAAGTAAATTTTGTAAACAAATTCGTATTAATGTAACTAAAGCAATAGAGTATTCATTCGTACAAATCTGATCTATCTTTGGGTGTATTATATAGATTATCAAGCGAGTTCAGTGTTCTAACACATTCGCAAAATAGACTGAATATCCCACTATCGGAGAAAAGAAATTTATTTAAAGACAAGTATATAGCGACCATTAACAACGATCCTCTTCAGCTTTTTTATGCACTGAAGAGGATCACAGTTAGTGATCGCAATTTATGTATCTTCAAGTAACTTTCTTTTCTACGATAGTGAGATATTCAGTATATAGATTATTATTTAGTTAGGCTAATGCCAAGTTTGCCCCTCAAGTGAATAAAGTTGACCGGTGGTATTAACAAGAAAAAATCGGCTGCGGCATTGGAGGAATTTAATAATTTTTCATTCCTGTGATACACTCTTTAATATTTCTTTTTCCTGAAACCAGATCCCCTTCATCAACCATGGGGGCGGTCGATCGATGGGCATCAATTTTATCTTGAGCTACTTCATCTTTGTGGCATGGGTTATCAATTTTGACCTCGTCAACGCTAGATGATTTTACTCAGCTTAGGAGATTCAAAAGAATTTAAGGCATATGGACACTTGTGAAAAAAACTCTTATTGCCTTTTAATGAGCACTTATAATTAGCTCAAACACGTACATACGCACACATTCACACCTTTGCAGACATGGAGCACAAAAACACACAGACGTACGGATATGTATGCATACACATACACATCTCGCACATGCACACTTCCTGTACACACGCACATAAACACACACACACACACACACACACACACACACACACACACACACACACACACACACACACACACACACACACACACACACACACACACAAACAAACAAACAAATTGTGGGTTGGTGAGTGCGCGTTCTGCTGTAGACTCCATCATTTGATGATTTTATTCTCTGAGGCGAAGCCCCGATAAACATCAAAGGTTCAAGGGGGAGCACCCATCTTCATTCGGACTGGAGAGTTGAAAAGCGTATCAACTATTCCCTACGGACAGATAACATTTTTAAAGGAATTTCATTTGCTTGACGAAACCTTTCAACCTGATTAAGATATGCTCTTCGTTATGTTACTCCTTATGCCAAACAATTATCTTTTTCGTTTTCCATCTGTGACCATTCTTCCTCCTCCTCCTCCTCCTCCTCCTTCCCCTTCCTTTTCTTCTTCCTTTTCCTACTTCTCCTTCTGCTTTTCTTCCTCTTCTTCCTTCTTTCTTTTCATTTTCCTAATCTTCTTTTTCTTAGTCTCCTTCTTCGTCTTTTCTCAACTATTGCTAGAGCAGCTTCAATGACATTATATGTTTTGTACCATCTTCATGATTCCCTAAATCCATCTCAGCTGTTGAAGCTACACAAGGAGTTTGATTTGACTTTGCTTGAGGTATGCCTCTCATGTTCGGGGTGACTGGCCAATACCTTCCACCTTAGCTGTGCTTCCTTGTTCACATTGTTTCGCCTTTCTCGTTCGTATTGCTATTTTCATAGTCAATGTTCTTCAGAACTCTGTGGCTACGAGCCTCTACCCTGTAGGAGACCCCAAAGCGCAAGGTTTTCAGAAAATTCTCAACTTTTTTGTATACAATTGACTTTTGCATGTCAATCAGTCCTCTGTTTTTCTTTTTTTCCACCTGGATGCCTTTGAACTCCTCCCCCTGATGTCTGTCTCCCTGTCTTTGTCTTAGACTCTTTCCGGAGCGGTCTTCTTCGCGCAATTCATTATTATATCTTTCCTTTTACTATATGTACATAAAGAATGTATATATTATTTCCATTCTTTAAAGATTTCGTTCCGACTGACGTCAAGCTTATTTCATTTTATTTTATCTTATTTTATTTATTTATTTATTTATTTATTTATTTATTTATTTTTTTGTGGGTGAGTGTGGGGAAGTCACCGTAGCTAATGTATTGAGACCGTTTTGTTGAAATCTGGCAAGATAACCCCTTTTCTCTGCGGATTTTGTATCAGCCACCGCCAGGGTATTTCATTCGGTAAAGGCGTTGTTACAGTAGCGGTTTCCTTTGGGCTTTAGCAGCACCGACCGACTGATACTCTTGGAACGAAGGTTATATTTCCCTCTTGACCCCGGTCGACCGTTCACAGTCAGGTCGGGAGGTCCGGATCCGGGCGAGAGTACCCGGAATGCAGGCGTGAACTGGCGAGGGCGGGACTGGAGGCGGGGCAGTTCAGAGACCGGTTCACGCGCAGGAAGTGGCCCAAAGACCGGTTACCACTGGCGGCGGCGGCGGCGGCGCTGCTTACAGTCTGCAACAGCGACGACGGAGTCTTTCGAAGTTATACAACG
>NC_134786.1:19495841-19523341 GCF_046742065.1 Oratosquilla oratoria | reverse complement strand
CACACACACACACACACACACACACACACACACACACACACACACACAGACACACACATACATATGTGTATATATATATATGTATATATATATATATATATAATATAATAGAGAGAGAGAGAGAGAGAGAGATTATGAGAGCGAGACAGTGAGAGAGAACAGTTATAAATCTGAATCATAGTTGGAGAAAGAATATCACAATAAAGGATCATGAAATCTGTCGTCTCCTATGACCGCCTGGTCACCGCGAAATAACAGACAACGCAAAGTACTGTACAGAAAAAGAAAAAGCATGTCAATACCCCGAGGGGTCGAACTGACCTGGAAGCCAGATCCGTGATCTCTTGGCGCGCGTCCACAGGCCACAAGTGGGGGAATTCACACTCTGAGCATCTTCGCTCTTCGCACGATGTTGCATATCGTTTCAAGCGTTTGGCATTTCGATAGTTTCTCTTTCCTTCACACTTACGCTTAACAGGAAGGGAAAGGAGGGTTTTTTCCTCGGCTGAATAAAATCCCATGGCGGCAGCCAGAACAATTACTATAAGTCGCCTGTAGCGGGGAAACTGTTAGGTACGGTGACTTGCGTTTAGAACCGAACCTGTTTGACAACAGGCGATCTTCAACCATTTGAGGTGTGATACTATATAAAATAGAATCCTCGGTGAAATTCTTTACTATTGATATTTTTCTATCGAGCTCAAGATGAATTAGTCGACTTACTGGTTGTGATTACTAGTAACAGCATTCGGTTGTTTTCACTATAGTTGGTTCACGTTCCAGCGACTGTGAGAAGACAAGATCGCCTTCGTTTTACAGAGGTACCAAACTCACCGAGGCTACTGCGGGGGTCCTTGTTCGGGGTTGGGGTTTTCATGTGTTCACCATTCCAAGTTCCACCCTTCTGCTCGGCGGGTTTAATGTGAACACTGTGACATCAAACAATTGAATATCCTGACCAGGACCGTGACATCAGGGTGGAGTGGTCAGGACACGTATGAATGACTTGTCGTCCAGAAAGAATGGAACTTCGAATGATGAGGACACACACTTGCATACTCCACCCCCCCCAACCCAACCCTCCACGAGCTTTCGTGTCTGTGCATATTCATGGATGTGAAATCCTTCTTTAGAAGATTAGTTCCACTGTCATCATTGTACAGGGTTGGTAGGTCTGGTAGAAAAATGTTAGCAGCTATGCATAATAGTAGTCGTTTGTACATGCGTTAATGATTGCAGTTTACTACGATTAAAAACACTCATCCTCTTCCTTCACGGGGCACTGGAGTGTGAGATAGGAACTGTGTTCTCACCTACTGGTAGAGCGTGAGGACTTCTCCCGTGAGGGAAGCCAAGTTCTCACGAGCTCTGCAACTCTTCTCTCAAGGAAAGTTATAATGAAGGTTCCGGACATACGACGTACGTGTGACCATTTTGCTGGTGAAAGAGAATAATAAGAAAAGTAATAAATGAATAAGTAAATACATACATACATATACCAAAGGCTTTTTCCCCCTACACGGGGGGTAGCCAAAAAGAAAAAGGCATAGAAAACACTCCTACCCATTCTATTTCCAATATATTCCACTCCCCTCCACCCTCCTCCCTCCCTCTTATTTTGGCACCTCCTGGATAACGGGTCATCCCTGCATCCTGTCCACTGCCCTGATAACTAAATTAACAAATAAAATCATCGACCACATCAGCCATATTTTGTGATAGTGTAAACCACCGTGGGGTGCTGGATTTCAACTTCATCTCATAATTACATAAACTTGTGATCGGTAATTAATCAAAGGTTATCATTGATTGATGCTTGCCCTGGATGTATGAACATAGAACAAAGGCTTCGCGTGTAAACACATCATATTCATCGTAGACTTCGCAGAGATTGTGTGGGACCGGTCTTCGTTTAATATGAATATGAAAATTGTGGTAAGACAGAAAATAAACCAAGTAGCCACTTCTTTTGTGTGGCAGCCACATAAAAGTGGTTCAAGGAAGTCTTCAATTCAGACATGCATGTTTCACTATGAAACTTACTAATTAACTAACCAACTAACACACACACGCACGCACACACGCACACACACACACACACACACACACACACACACACACACACACACACACACACACACACACACACACACACACACACACACACACACACACACACACACACACACACACACACACACGACCACAATAATGCCGCTGCCCGCATCTTTCCTTTCCCTTTTTTTTTTTATTTCCTTAGTGCTGGGAAAGTGTCCGGCACGACACGAGCGAAGAGAAACAGGCTCCGGGAACCCCGAGAACTAGGAACCTGGCATTTAGTTCCATTGGTCACCCTTGTTCACTGAGTACCCTAAGGTCGCCCGGTCTTTTTGTACCTCAGAGGTCAGAAGACATTTTTTTTTTTTTTTTTTTTTTTGAAGGGGAGTATTTGATGGACTGTCTTTTTCCTCAACGAGGAATATGACGTCATAACAACTGGTATCATTATCTTTGTGAGGAAAAACCACGGGACATAGTGTCCATATTTTCCTCTGTTATTGCAGGCGGGCATTTGTTGACCTGAGGCACGCGACGAACGAGATGGAATACGGATTCTTGTCTTGACTGACTGAATGCATTGTTGTCTTTGACGATGATTATCAACAAGGCTGTTCTTCATATTATCACTCTTGATTATTATTACTATTGGTAGTTACTACTATCATAGTTCTATAGTTATTTCTAGTTTTATTGCTGGTATTATCATTATCATCATCATTATCATTATCAATATTATTACTACTATTACTATTACCTTTATCATTATCATTATTTTATTATTTTAATACTATTGATTTTACAATTACTACTACTACTACTACTACTACTACTACTACTACTACTACTACTACTACTACTACTACTACTACTACTACTACTACTACTACTACTACTACTACTACTACTACTACTACCACTACCACCACTACCACTACCACCACCACCACTACCACCACCACCACTACCACTACTACTACCACTACCACTACCACCACCATAATAACTGTTACCAATTTAATATTCTATTCTTTTATTGTAATTACTATTAATATGCTATTTTTACAAACATTGCTCCTATTACTACCATTATCTTCATTGTCAATATCACTTTCATTATAACATTTATCATCTTTATTGCTATCGCCATTTTTGCTAACATTGTCATATCATCATAATTATCGCACTTATAACTGTCATTGTCATTATCATTACTATTATCAAATCGGGCATCTTGTTGAAAGAATAGTAATACAACGTTTTACCAGTGGTAGCCTCTACATGCAGTACACGAAGACAAAGAAATGGAAAACAAGAGAAGAGAGAATGTAGAAAAAGCCGAGCAGAATAGAGTGGGACAGAGACGGATCTTCATCTTTGGCGTAAGACGGGGTTTACACGGTCTAGGTTCGTCGAACGCGGTTCGACAGACACGTTTTTAAAGTGATGTGTGAACGGGGTATTTGGTTGTCGAACACGTCTTAGCCTCGTCTGTATTGTGTGACGATTTTCTTCTTATTTTGGCTGCCGCCAGACTATTTCATTCGTATCTGTAGCACCCCTTGGTGGTGGCGAAGGACTAAGAGAAATTTCGGTCTTGGGTGACATTTCATCTTTATAAATTTGCGACTGGTAGCACATTCCAAAACAGGTCTTTGAAAAACAAAAACTCTGCTATACTCGGTTAAAGAACTGAAGCCCTTTAGTGCGACGCTCCGCTCTCGGCTGAATGAAATCGTCTGGCGTTGGTTTGAACAAAGTTTCTAAAGGGACTTCGTAGAGAGAGTTAAGCACCTCATCACGAAGATCTGCCCGGACTCATCGTCCTCAATCTCTTCGGAAAAGTCAAGAATCCGGATAACCACAACTGTCTGCAGACCTTGTCTTAATGGATGCAAATTCCATTCTACATTTGTGAAGTTAATGCGGTTAGATTTACATTCATTACATTCTATCGCCAACTATTATTCTGCTTTTTTCTCCTCGACAAGTGAGCAGAGATGAATTGTGAGGAAATCTGTTTTAGATGCTCATCGAGAAAAAATTAGTTTGAAAAAGTAATTGGAACCCTGTATGGCGGACTTTACGAACAAAGAGTTTTTGTGACACCAAATCCGAGTTACTATTGGCATCTCCTACTTACTGCCGGGCCCATTCAGCCTTCAGAACCTCCTGCACAGGATGTCTCTGAAGGTTGACCTTGGCATATGGTGGATACTCGAAGCCCACGGACTTCTAGAATGGACTCTGGAACCTAACCGGCCGTCGATTCTGGAACACCACCGGCTGTCAGTTTTGGGACATCAGCAGCTGTCGGTTTCCGAACACTCTTGATTCCGTGACATCGTCAAATTTCAATCCCACACACTCCCGGGCGTCAATACCAGAGCACCATGGTCTGTCTACTGCAGATATCTTACGGCAGCAAGGTCAAAGAAGTCATTACTTACTTTGCCTCAGACCACAGTCGACGACTGTGTGTGTGCGACGAGGACACAGCACCAGCGTCCGGGCGAACGTTTATCGCCCTGCCGGCAGTGGAGACTCCGGGGGCCTTTGAATGTGATTCTCCTCCTACAGCACTACCCTGCCATCCCTTTCGTCGGTCGGTCGGCGCCATGGTGTTACACCACACTTTGACCTACTTCGCGAGCGGCGGCCGACTGTCCTACCCTTCCCTCCTTCCACTAATCGGGTGGGTAGCCTGCCATCTGACCTTTGATCTTCTCCGGTCGATCAGGACCCACTTTTACCCCGAGTCCGCCTTCCCAGTTGAAAAAACGCAGCCCGACACTAGCCAGAATAAAACCTGTAAAACACTTCACCGCGATCAAAAGGTCCATGGGTTTTCTCTCCATGTAACCAGGTACTATGAAAGTATGTCACAAAAAACGGGGAGGGTGGGGGACTCTATTCTTTGAGTGCGAAGTCACTTAGAAAGATACAAACCGATGAACTTTAGGACGTCAGTCGAGCGCGGTATCTACTAGACCACCACCTTCTCCCTCTTCCACAACCATCCCCTCCCCACCACCTTCCTTCCTTCCCTCCTGCGGGCCACGATTGCTTTCCATTTCTCCTTCGGGAAGGAGGCAAAATCCACCTCTAGCGGTGCCGCTCCCTTCAGACAAGTTTTATAGCCTGATGATACAGCAGGATGTGATTTGGGGGGGGGGGGCAAAATTATCCCCCCCCGCCCCCCTCCGCGCGCAGCGTCACTGAAGGAGTGCTCTGAGGGTCGGGGGGGGAGTACTGGTGAGACTTTTTTTCTTGTCTCCACAGTCATTTCCTCTATTGCTCCAGTGATCACGGAAACACATCTGTCATGGCATCTATACTTGGAGGAGGGGAGGAGCGTGGGGAGGAAGGGATCTAGAAGGAAGAGGGAAAAAAAAGTGGGGGAGTGAGGAAAATGGCGGACTAGGACACATATATATGATGAGAAAACTGGTTGTTGAAATAATGTCTGGTAGTATGATCGTGATGATGATGATGATGGTGATGATGTTGATGATGACGATGATGATGATGATGATGATGATGATGATGATGATGATGATGATGATGATGATGAGGAGGAGGAGGAGGAGGAGGAGGAGGAGGAGGAGGAGAAGGTGATACTTATGCTCATTGTACTAATGATAAAACCATGGTGGTGGCTGTGATGATACTATCATTGCAGTTACATTTCTTATAATCCAACTGCAATCATTGTAATCATATTCATAGCAGACCTATTAATTATGTAATAATATTTTTACGGATATTCTGTTTGCTTTTGTTTGTGGAGAAAGTAAATAATTTCATCATGGACATAAGACTTTTCTTTTTTAGCCTCATTTCTGCCTTCTGCTCATCTTCTATTGTATCTAATACTAATTCAACGTCAATATAGCTGCTGCTTCTCTTATTACTATGTATTAAAGCCATAATTCATACTTTGATTATATCAATCTCCATTATTTTTCGTTTCTTCATTTTATTTATATGATTTATCTATTCTGTTTATTTTATTTATTTCATTACTCATATTAATTTCTGCCGAAGACATTAATAATTTTACTGTCTCTCTCGCATATGCACTTCATATTTTTCCAATTACGTTTTTCGTTTTTTTTTTGTACTCTTTTCACTTATTTATTCATAACCTTTATTTGTGTTATAGTACGACCACAATGCAAATCACTATCCAGCTGTGCATAGAAGCCCCTCCTCCTCAGCTAACAACTCCAAGTACGATTGGCTGGCAGATAGCGGGTGAATGGTGGCAACTGTGCATAATTGTTATCGCCAGTAAATCAGCTGGAGGAATCGTGGCTTACGTACCAATGTGCTGAGGGTCTATGCAATCCTATGTTATAACAAATATGTATACATGTGTGTGTGTGTGTGTGTGTGTGTGTGTGTGTGTGTGTGTGTGTGTGTGTGTGTGTGTGTGTGTGTGTGTGTGTGTGTGTGTGTGTGTGTGTGTGTGTGTGCGTGTGCTTACGAGTGTGTTAGTGAGAGTGCGTTAAATTTCCTTTAAACCGATGTATCTCATTGACTATGTCACCGGTTTACCCCTTCCTCACTCTCCTCAGTCTTTGTGCCACTAGACAATTCTCTTCAGCCGAGGGAAGTCTTACTCTAAGAGACTCAAATGATACATGATCACTTGAGCCTTCTGAAGGATCTGGCCTTAATGAAACCACTACTTCAAGGTTTTCTTGTGGTAGAAAAAGAAAAATTGAAATATGAGATTAGGACGGAATGGAATCAATTATAAGATATAATCTGAAAGCAATAGAATCAAGCTAATGATAAAAATACAATAGAATCACAAATTAAGAGATAATTTGAAAGAGACTAAGAGACGTAAATCTAGAAAAGTGAAATGAGAGGATATACATATGATAAGAACGAAGAGGCTGTCAGTACCAGGTTTGTAGACGATGTCGGATGTTTTGGTGGAAGTACGGTAGTGGTTTCAGTGGTGGTTTTGCACACAGAAATAGTGATGTTAGTGGAGTTGGTGATGACAACAACGAGAGTAATGATGATGATGAACTTCTTCTGCTGATGATGGTGGAAGTCATTGCAATGAAAAAAAAGGGGGATTGCAGTCCCGGTTATGGAATTAAAAGTGATCGGAAATTGTGGAAAACGATCACAGTGAAAATGACGTTAATAGTGATGATGATTATGGTTATGGTGGTGGTGGTGAGGAGGGTGGTAATAGTTATAATGATACTCAGCTGGTGATGATGACAATAGTGGTGATGATGGTTGTGATGATAATGATTCCGGTAATAGTGGTGGTAGTGGTGAGGATGATGGCAATAGTAGTGAAGATGATGGCAATAGTAGTGAAGATGATGGCAGTGATGATGATGATGACAGTAGTAGTGATGTTTGTGGTTAAGATTATGGTTGCAGCAGCATGGGTGTGGAGCAAAGCTCGCTTTTCTTTGCTCAAAAGACAGCTGCATCTACCCTACCACTGCCTTCATTCCCAGGAGACCAATTGGGAAAATAATGAGGCTTAATATATAAATAAATATATATATATATATATATATATATATATATATATATATATATTTATATATAGTGTGTGTGTGTATATATATATATATATATATATATATATATATCATAATAGTAATGGCAATATTGATAATGATGATGATGATAATAATAACAATAATAATAATAATAATAATAATAATAGTAACAATAATAACAACAATAATAACAATAATAATGATAATAATGATAATAATGATAATAATAATGATAACAATAATGATAATGATAATGATAATAGTGATAATAATAGTGATAATAATAATGATAATAATAATGATAATAATAATAATAAGAAGAAGAAGAAGAAGAAGAAATCATATGCACTTCTTCAAGTGACCTTTATCTATCACAGCAATATCTCTATATTTTCATCCTCATTTTGCAACAGGTGTCACGCGAATTGAATCGGCCATCAAGTAATCCTCACTTCCCAGGGAAGCAGAATTCATTTCGACCTGTCTTTTTACTTCGAAAATCAATTCGATGATGTTTCACTTCACTCTCATCATATTTTCCAACTCACGAGGGGGGGGGGGATAAACCCACACTGAGTCACGCCTCCGGGGGATGATTCCCCTGCAGCAGAATTAAATCGCCCAAGGCTGCCGAAGCCGTAAGATGTAGCATTAGGCATAGTTTTAACCGTGTCGAACGTTCTAACTGTGTCGAAAGTCGAAAGAGGTTCAACCTATCTGGTAACGGTGGAGCTTGAAATGAAGTCGTCTGGCGGCAGTTAGATTAGATAGTCAAGTCGTAAATCGTAGCGAGAAGTGTGAAGGTTACATGCAATCCCATCGGCGAGAAGTCTGTTGCACAAATGGAGCCTTTCACTGTGGAAAGTGGCTTGTTCCTTATCCTCTGGCTAACGCCGTTTTCATTTGAATAATCTATCTACTTTATCTATTTTCACCTACTTATTCATTTATTTTTTATTCATTCGTTTATTAATTTATTTATTTATTCATATATTTATTTATTATTAATTTATTATCCATTTATTCATTTATTCACTTATTCATATATCTATTCATTCGTTTACTTTTAAATTGATTTATCAATCTACTTATCTATTTACTCTCTTCACGTGAGGGAAAGTACCTTCAGCTGAATTAAATCGTCTGGCGCCATCGAAACGAAGAGGTTGGGAGAATTTCACTGACCAAATTTCCTGCATTCGTTTCCGACGAACGGGCGTTGAATCTCATTACTCATTGTTCTGAAAGTGGTCGAAAGTCATCCGTTTGATACCTCTGAGCCATAAATTTCTCTTCGAATTTCATGGAATATTATCACTCATCGTTTCGAAATTCATCAAAAGTCATCCACTTGATTTTCTTGATCTGTGAATTTGTCTTCGGATTTCATTCACCTGATGGGAAATCTCGTGCTAAAGGGCTTAACTTGGCTTGGTTTAGGAACCCACGGCCGGGCTTAATAGAAACTCTCGATCTCAGATCGAACTTCACAAAACACATTACCCTGACGAAGGAGTCAATCCGACTGCTTCGGCTCCGCACCCAGAAAGAACCTTTCCTAAATGGAATAGCTTGGCGTGGATCAGAATGTGAAGTACGAGTATTTCCTCGAGAAGTCGACACTTCCACGATGGGTTGATCTGTTGACTTCTTTGAGAGGTTGAGGTGATTTATATTCTGTGTCTAAACCCAGATCATTTTATTCAATTGAAGGATAATGTCTCAGGATGAAAGGGTTTTTTAACCGATTGAAATCCCGTTTTGTCCCGAGATTCGCCCACCCACCTCAGCTGAGGAAACTCGTCCGGCATTAATAAGAAGACATATTAATGGAACACATAGCTATATTGAAAGGGATAATTGGACTATGTATGAGTATACTGGAGCCTGAGTTTTTACACCAGTTGTTGGCGTATCGCTTGGCCTCTTTGACCCAACCATGCTTTTCCAAATCAGGTCAACCGCCTTGGCTGGGATGTGGTTTTTGTCACGTCTCCAGCCACGGGTCACCGGCCAAGAAACCAATCAGGTTAGAGTTCTGATCAGCCTTCCCTCCCCCCCATCACCTATCCTCCATCCTCCTTTCCCTCCCTCCGGCCGCTGCGCCCAGTGGCCTTTCAGCTCCCTTTCCCTCTCTCCTTCCCCACACTTCTCCTCGCCTTCTCTCCCGTAAACAAACGCCTTTCCCTCCTGGACTAAGACCACTTTTTCCAGGCGGTGCCGAGCCCAAAGAGCCGCCCGGACATGACGCCACCGCCTCTCAGTACCTCCCCGTCCTCATTAGATGACTCCCAGTCCTCCTCCTCCTCCTCCTCCTCCTCCTCCTCCTCCTCCTCCTCCTCCTCCTCCTCCTCCTCCTCCTCCTCCTCCTCCTCCTCCTCCTCCTCCTCCTCCTCCTCCTCCTCCTCCTCCTCCTCCTCCTCCTCCTCCTCCTCCTCCTCCTCCTCCTCCTCCTCCATGCTCAGGCCACATCTTTCTTACGTCTGATAACATGTCACGATTAAAAGTTCTTTAGGAGCTTTTGGAAGGTTTTTGAAAAGAAATATAGGCCTTATAATGAATGAAAACAGAAAAAGAAAATATGAATTCAGAGGACTGGAAACGAGATAGTGGCGGATTTTGCCCTCGAAAGGGTCGACATTTTCATATACTTGGGCTCACAGATGGGAGCAATTAATGACCTCAACAGCGAGGTCGAGCGCCGAATCACTTTTGTATCTAGTACCTTCTCCGCCTTCAACAAACTATTCAAGAACCGACTGCTATCGAGATCGAAACAAGACTGGTTCTGTCGGTTCTGGTTCATGGTGAGGAAACATCAAGTTTGACTCGAACCTTAAAGAATGAAATCATGTGGTTTGAGAACGACTTATCAAAGACGATCTCTGTGGCCCTGTGTCTTATGCAAAGCTTGGAGTGCGAAAGAGGCCGTATACTAGTGAAGTGCGTGCAATGACACAGCAATCGTTGGTAACAGACATCATAAGAGCCATAACTCTCGGGTGGTTGGGCCACATTCTGAGAGTTTGTCCGGTCCGTTACATTCATAAAGTCCTCAAGAGGCCACCTGCGTACACGGTGGAAGGATTTCGTAAGAGCAAACCTAAGACTGTTCTCTTCTCACTACAGCACACATAACAATACCTACTCAACCCCCGGCAATAGTCTCCTACTCTCATTTTCCTCTCCAAACAACGATTTCATTGCATCAATACATCTCTCTCTCTCTCTCTCTCTCTCTCTCTCTCTCTCTCTCTCTCTCTCTCTCTCTCTCTCTCTCTCTCTCTCTCTCTCTCTCTCTCTCTCTCTCTCTCTCTCTCTCTCTCTCTTTCTCTCTCTCTCTCTTTCTTTCTTCCTTTCTTTCGTTCTTTTAGGGGAATCATCATCAATACCACTATCTTCTCGTCACATTTTTCCCCTGGTGAAGGGCCTTCTTTCCAAACTGGGACAACCTCATGCCTTGCGCATCTGACGTGAGGCCCCAACATTCCTGCAGTTGAGGAATATCACGCTCCCACATGTACCCGGATTCTACTGGCTGATCCAGATCTCCCAACCGCTTCCATGAATCCAAAACAGCTCTCTCTAAAGGCGTAATCTTACCCAAAAGGACAGAAACGTTTATGAATTATCGGCAACGATATGTAATGCAATCCACCTCCTATTCCTCAGTTTTCTTTTCCTGCATTTCCGCCTCTATCTTATTCTTCACCTCTCCTTCTCCTTCTTCCTCTTCTATCCCTTTTCTTCCCCCTCCCCACCACACGCTTCCACCATCGATCGGGTCGACACTGACCATCATCCCGCTGACACTAACGTACGCCGAATACCAGCCCCGGCTGAAACAATAGGAGAGAGGGATGTTGCATAAAACGCAAGACTGACCGTTGCTAGCGTTGAAGGACTCCATGCCATTGTATTTTATTTATTTCTATTCTATTCTATCATATTTCATTCTATTCTTTTATTCATACATTATTTTTTTCTTGTTTACATAATTACAAATATTCTTACGTTTTTTGTCGGGGGGGAAATGGAAATCTAGTTTATGGCACATTTTGTGTCATGAACTGTGTCATGTGTCATAGTTTTTTTGAGTCTGTTCAACTGAAGAGGTGGGTATTGGACGGTCTTTTGATGATGTAGGATCTACGAGTACCCTCTCCCCACAACATCTTAGCTCTCCCCCCCGCACACACACACACTCGCAACCCAAACCCTTTTGGCGATATAATAAAACCTTTAGACAACGGCGCACTTGTCGAGGAGTTTAATTTTTTTCTATTTTTCGTATTTCTACTTGTTTGGTGAATTAGACACAGGACTGCTACACGTCCCTATCGAGCCTGAAATATAAGAAAGTCGAGTAAGTGATACAAATAGATCAAGCTAATTTGCAAATTATATGAAAGTTGCAAAGCCCAATACGTTTGATCACCGAGTGATAATTATATAATCAGGCCATCTCGAATCCTTGGCTTCTCATAACCTGAATGAAATAGACTGACGTCACGAAGCATAGGAGCACTTGAATGATATACAGGCAAGAAGGTTGGGCAAGACAGTCATACCCTATTCCTTCCTTGAGTACCCTTCAGATGAATAATGTAGTTTAGCTCTCGCTATAATATACGGACTAGAGCACAACATGTCACAAATGGGTTGATCAAATAAATTACAATACCTTGAAACTGATGAAATGTCCAAAGAAACAGAATCTAGCAAATCTTGGCTTAATATTTGAAAAAAAAAAAAATCTGATCAGTTCCGGCGCCTCTTTTTAAACAAGGAAATTCTCTATTGCCACATGGAATCAAGTTTTTAAAGTGACCATTGAACGCTTGCTGAAGACGTCATGGAAAAGTTGAAAAACCCAAAGGCTTCTTTAAGAAGAAGAAGAAGAAAAAAACAACATTGGAAGGAAAAAGCCTGTGGGCACCACCGGGAAAAAGATAAAACACACACACGCACACACACACACACACACACACACACACACACACACACACACACACACACACACACACACACACACACACACACACACACACACGCACGCACGCACGCACGCACACACACACACACACACACACACACACACACACACACACACACACACACACACACACACACACACACACACACACACACTCGTGGGCAGGGAGTTGTGTGTATGTGTGCGTGTAAGGTTACAGCATTACCCATAGATCGGTCATATATGAGCTCTGAGCTCTCTTCCGGGAGGAAAATAGCTGAGATCACGAGTCCATCACGTGATCCAAGACCATGGTGAATCACACACACACACACACACACACACACACACACACACACACACACACACACACACACACACACACACACACACACACACACACACACACGTACACACGCGCGTACACACACTATATGTACATACAGGCTTGATGTATAAACCGATTAGAGCAGAAAATTAAACGTCACAGGATAAATAGGTTTGCTCTGACACATGTTTTTGGGTTTATTTCACCATAAATGGTTTGTTGTCTGACTTGTCTATACCCTGGGAAACAAAACATCCACGGTGTTTTGACAAGACCTTTCTTATACAACAATATACAGGTATTTCATTCATGTAATTTCACACGCACCTGGATTTTTCGCCTCAGAGCAATCTAGCCCCTGAAATGGTGTAAAAGTTCTCGCACTATCCTTCCCAACCGTGTCACTGGGTCAAGTGTAACAAAAAGGAAATCTCGAGTCGCAGAACCAGCATGATTGGTAACCACCTTCTTGCTTTCCTCTCGATGGGAGGGCAACCGCCACACACTCCATTCTCCTTGTAAAAACTTAAATCTGTTCACACCGAAAACAACTTTCCACTGGGTCCTGACGCGGTGATGCTATCTACTCCCGTCAGTGCATCCCTTGGATACCGCTCTCCTGTCGCTCTGACGAACTCCTTCGTTCCAAATGTCATAATTTCCTTTCCCCGTAGCGACCCTCACTCTTTTTCCCTCTACTACCTTCTCTTTCCACACTTTCCTTCCCTCCCTTCCCTTACCCTTCCCTTCCCTTCCCTTCCCTTCCCCTCCCTTCCCCTCCCCCTCCCATCCCTTCCCTTCCCTTCCCTTCCCTTCCCTCCCCTTCCCCTCTCTTCCCTTCCCTCCCCTCTCCTTCCCCTCCCTTCCCCTCCCTTCCCTTCCCTTCCCTTCCCTTCCCTCCCTTCCCTTCCCTTCCTTTCCCTCCCTTCCCTTCCCTTCCTTTCCCTTCCCCTCCTTTCCCTTCCCTTCCCTTCCCCTCTCTTCCCTCCCCTTCTCTTCTCTTATCTTCTCTTCTCTTTTCTTCTCTTTTCTTCTCTTTTCTTTCCTTTCTTTTCCTTTCCATTCCTTTCCTTTCCTTTTCTCCCCTTTCCTACCCTTCCCTTCCTTTCCTTTCCTTCCCTCCCCTTTCCTACCCTTCCCTTCTTTCCTTTACCTTTCCTTCCTTTCCCTTACCTTTCCTACTCTTTCTTTCCTTTCCATTCCCTTCCTTATCCTTCCCTTCCTTTGATTTCCCCTCGAGTTATTTTACGACTAACACTTACTAACACCCACGAGATAATTTTATTCAGCCGAAGGACCAGCCGTGGCGAAAGGATTAAGAGAAAATTATGATCAAATTCTTAGTAGGCCATGGTACGCAAGACAAGTTCATAATCACGTTTCGGTGATTAAACCAGGCTAGCACTATCAAGGACGCAACGGTAAATCAATTAGCAACGATAATTTCTTCCTTTTGGGAAGAGACATTGGACTGTTGTGTGTTGCATATGTATGGGATAGTATTCACGTCATCGAATTACTGTAATAGGTGGAAGGCACCATTTGATAGGTTGTCAAACCTTCCTTATGTGAAGAGTTGGAGGGATTACAAAATTGGTAGAGATTGATGCTGGGATTGATCCGACGAGGTGTGGTCGGGAGATGTCTCTCCATCGTCCTTCTCTGCAGAGCTGTCATTTACAGGTACTCATTGTTGGTCCCTTGTAAATTAAATTAACGTTTATTGTTATCCAAACGCTTGAAAGAAAATGATCCTAGATATAATAGTTATATTTGTGCATCGATCACTGCAACTAACGGTGTGTTTTATTGTTCCGTCTCTGATGTTTTGTGGTCATCGTAGCCTGCAACAAAATTGCATCCACACTGTTGCTGTTATCAGCTAACAACAGAAGAGGAGGCAGGAATGAATTAGAGATAAAAAAAAAAAGTTCAATGGCCATTTATATTCACTGCAAAGTTTTCTCTCTTTTTTTTTTTCTCATCCATTATTGGTTTTGTTTCGTCTGGAAGCGATGGCGCGGAAAAGAGAGATAAAAAAAAAATCGGCCAAAACACACTGAAGTCAATAATAACTTTGGAATTTATTCGAGTCAAAAGTAAACGAATTCCTGCCCTATACATAATACACTACAGGATATTCTGATTTTATTTCTGCTGAAACAAGGCAATTTTATTCAGTTTAGCCGTGATCTCTGATCAAAATGGTGTCTCGACTGATGGAAACACATTTTTTAAACGAAATATCCCCTTAACTGAATAAAATCGTCTGACCTTAGAGAAGACATAGCGCTACAGAATACCCCACCAACCTGAACGTAACTGACGGGAGATTGCGCTAAAATGATATATTGTAGATATGCAAATTAAAACTGGTTCTTGAAAAAAAAGTTATACTTCCCGTTTTCTTTTCTTTAAGGACCGAAAGTCCTCTTGCGTGTCTCTTTTCTCATTGCAATAAAATGTCGGACACCATGCCTTTACTCCTAGAAATTACTAGTATACTTTATAGCTTTTACTACCGGTAAGGCATTAATCATAAGTGACTGCTCCAGCCGCATCTACGCCCCTCCTGGCGTATGTTCTTCACCTTCGTGATGATGGGGGAGGAGACCGGAGATAAATGTATCACGTAGCATAGTGTTAGCATGAATCATACCAATAAAGTGCACCATAATATGGAATTATTAGGTCAGCGAGGTCGCCTCGAATATCACTGGGTCACCGGGACCAACGCCGCTGCTCCCTCCCACTTTCCCTAGAACCGGTCGCCGGGAATGGCCGGAAGAGAGACGTGGCCCTCTTGTCCGAGGCTTGAGTTACGGAGTTGCAAGAGGAGCGTAGGGCCAGGAAGGGGTGTCCATAGCCATAGCCATAGCCGTAGCCGCACTACAGCCTCTGCGGAGTAAAGCCACCAACACTGTTCAGCAGAGAAAGTGATGTAGCTATCAAAACCGATAGTAGTAGTACTAGTAGAACTAGATGATGATATTATTATTATTAATTATTATTATTATTATTATTATTATTATTATTATTATTATTATTATTATTATCATTATCATTATCATTATCATTATCATTATCATTATTATTATTGTTGTTATTATCATTATTATTACTATAATTATTATTATTATTATTATTATTATTATTATTTATTATTATCATTATCATTATCATTATCATTAATTATTTTATTATTATTATTATTATTATTAATTATTTTATTATTATTATCATTATTATCATTATTGTTTTGTTATTATTATTATCATTATTATCATTATTATCATTATTTTTATTGTTATTGTTATTATTGTTATTATTATTGTTATCATTGTTGTTATTATTATTATTATTGTTATTGTTAATAATATTATTATTATTATTATTTTATTGTCATTATCATTATTATTATTGTCATTATTATTATCATCATTATTATTATTATCATTATTTTCATTGTTATTATTATCATTATTATTATTATTATTATTATTATTATCATTATTATCATTATTATCATTATTATCATTATCATTATTATTATTATTATTATTATTATTATTATTATTATTATTATTGTTATTATTATTATCATGTTATTATTATTATTATTATTATTATTATTATGATAATAATTACGATAATGATGTATAATTACTACTTTTGTTAATATAATTATATTTTGTCGTCATTAGCAGTGTTCTCTTTACTATATCACTACCATTACTCTCCGCTGTAACAGTTTCTACCGCCACCTTAATTACCGTCATCGTACAGTAAATTGTTTCTGGGTCAGTATGTAGAGGGCGTTTACTTCCTCCTTGCGGTCCGGAAGTTCTTCTCTGGTCTGAAGTGAACCAGTTTTTTGCGCCTTTTTTCCCTCTGAGTCGGCGTTATGTCGCCTCCTCCCACTCCTTCCACCTCTCGTTCAGTTGACCATATACTACTACTGCCGAGGCCTTAATGAGAAAAATGAAACGACCTTCCTCTCGCTCGGACGCGACGCCAACCGAAAGGGCAAATGATGCTCTCTCTAGGTCGTTTGTTGGATGTCCTATAGCCATCCTGAATAACCTTTGAGCAATGGTAGGCGTGAGGGCGAAAGCAGAGGCCCATTCTGTAATTCTTTTTTGTATATATTTTTTCTAAGATGATGTCAAAAACACCTACACACCCAAAGAAAGTCCAGGGCATGATATAAGTGACCTACGGTCTTCTTCTTTTTTTTAGCCTCTCTGCTACTATAAAAAATTTTGTTCTGGCAAATGGTAGACGATTTTGCTCAGCTGAAGAACAGCCTCCTGATGAAATGGTACCTCGATCGATTTAGACTCCAGTTTGTATTGAGTTTTCCGCTTCGTTTGATTAAAACTCGTCTATCATTAGCCAATATAAGATCTGCAAGAAATGCCACCGTCCGAAGTTGTTGTAGGATTACCATAGGACACCCGGGTAACGGTGCTACTCTTACAAGTGACACTTGAGCACCATTTACGTTTCTGTCTTCTTGTCATCCTTAGGCCTCTTTTCCTTTCTTCACTTCTTTAGCAGCATAATATATCAAGCTACTTCTAGAACAAAGGACAGATGACAAAGTTGGGATCAAAGGGACGTGTGGACAGGAACTATCTTTGGCCCGTACACACTTCACATTTCTGTCCCTCTACGACCTCTCATTGAACGTGAAACATTTTGTCTCCATAGGTAGACCCAAGGAGATCTTGGTCGCAAAGTTCTCCCCCATCTATATGCACCTTTCGCTCTTTGTTGCACAAGACTGCATTCCAATAGGTCCAAGTCATTCTTTTCTGGCCTACTCTTCCTTCCCAACAGCGCGTCTCCTGCACTACCGGAAACGGAAACCATGGTAGATTCGCACCTTCCCTGTCTGTGTCACTCGATCCTTCAATCAACTCGCTACACTCGGCTGCACAGGACTGCCTCGTAACTGGCCCAGCCTCTCCCCCCTCCCCCACCCACCACCCTCGTCGCCACCTACTGCAGAAGTGGAAATCGCTAAAGGTCGCAGCAAACGTCAGAGGCGAAATTAAGTGGCAGCTTGACTAAGCTCAGACCTTGCAAGAACTGCGAACTGCCAAAGCGTGACAGATAGCAACGTCACTCTAAATCGACAGTTGTCTCAATGACGCCAGCAGTTTTCGTTGTTGTATTTCATCTATACATCTTAAGAAATGGTTCATTATATAGTATTGTTACTTCTCATTGCTTTGTTTTTATTCAGATTTCCCTCATATTTCATGCCATGAGAGAGGCTAATGATAATTACAATAATAATATGATGATTATTACAGTAGTAATGAAAACGATATTTGTAATAGAAATAGCATGCTCACCCACCCACTCAACTGTCATCATATCTTCAAATGCAGAAGTTCTTGAAAACTTTTGCCGTTTCACCGAGATCGAGGTCTTGCCAAGGTCTTGGTCCTTCCGCTCCTCCCAGACGACGCTCGTTTTGGTCGTCGTCCATCAGTCTTGCATAACGCCTAATCCATTTCTGACTCCTGGATGTCAAATCCGTTTGATTGTAAAGGTTGTTGGGTCATTTCGCTGACATTTCCCCCTTCCCCCAAACTCCTAGTCCCCCGTGGGTCTTCTTCAACGTTCTTCCTACTCATGAAACACACTGGATCACTTAATACCCCTATCGGAACTCTGTTCTCGAAGATTTATATATATTTTTCTTGTCTTCTATTTCTTTTCTTTTCTTTTCGTTTCCTCTTTCTTGTTATCTTTCCTTCTTTTCTTTCTTCAGTTCACTTTTATCTTTTCTCTTCACTCCTCTTCTCTTCTCTTATCGTCTCTGCTGGTTTCGTCTCTTTTCTTATCTTCTTGTCTCTTCTTTACTAGTCTCTGCTTCTCTCTTCTCATCTCGTCCCATCCCTTCTCTTTTTGTCTCTTTTCGTCTCATCTCTTGCCTTCTCTTCTCTATTTTTTATTTGTTTTTACTTTTTTTTCGGCCAGTGTTTGCGTTTCACAGCTGTTTATTTGGTCACCATTGCACATTGTACATTCGTGATTTATTTATCTTGGAGTGTTTCTCCTCTAAACAAACATGGGTGGAGCTGAGCACAAGTCTATTTACTTACTACTTGTCATTTTATGACTTTGGTATTGTGTATCCAACGTTGAAATAGTTCTAATATATCTGAACTAAACAGGGGATTCTAATTCTTATCATCATAATTCATTTCCGTTTCATTCTGTCAAATTCAAGTCCGATTTCCTCATTCTTTTTCCACAAAAAATCCCATATATTTCTAACTAATTTTTTTGTTATAGTCACAATATATATGTACACACACTCACACACGCACGCACACACACACACACACACACACACACACACACACACACACACACACACACACACACACACACACACACACACACACACACACACACACACACACACACACACACACACACACACACACACACACACACACACACACACACACACACATATATGTATATCTATATATATATATATATATATATATATATATATATATATATATATATACATATATATAAATTGATAGGTGCAAATGTATGAACATTGCTAATACAAACTTTCATCCCATATCTCCTATGTTCTCAATTTCTTGTATATTTTTCTGGCAATAGATACAATAAACAGGATATGATATATAGCGTTGTTTTGGACCATTACTCCCCTAAGTTATGAGGCAGTATTTTTTCCGATTGCGACAATACGCGCACACAATATGCTTTAGGCTATGCACACGTTATGCTTTACTCAACACAGCATATTTGGCATATCAAATTACTATAAAGTTTTCCATACAGATGTGCTTATGGTACGAGTATAATGTACAGTATTTGCATGTGATCAATAATTACTCTAAACAAATTGTTTCAATGTTTTTGATATCCATGAACTAAGGATCAACGATGGGTACCTACAAATTGTGGTCTTGGGAGACGAGCGTCAGAGAGAATCAGCTCCCTGTCGCTCATCTTCGAAGCTACTCAACATCCTTACCTTTGCCTAGTAGTGTAGCCCCGATGGGCTGATGCTCGGTGTCAGAACAGGGTCCAAATTTCTCACTGTCAGCTTCAATTGTATTTCCTTCACATTTTCATATAAGGAGAACTGATAACGGGCAATTGTTCTTCTATTACTACTATAAGCCGACGACAGAAACAGTTCCACACTAATACAACGCTGAAAACAGTTCAGATTTCCTTTCCAGGAAGATCTATGGGAGGACCCGGAAACCGTTGCCAACCAGTGTGGTTTTGCAAATTCCCAGTCAATAAGGCTCAAGGCAACAATCATTATCATTCCAATACCAAAATCACATACAGTATGAAACTGCGATCCATCGTTGATCTTCATTCCCTGAAGACTCGTTAATATTCACTTAGTTCTTTTTTCTGCCTACTATTCCAGTAGAAACAATCATACATTAGTTTAATGTTGACATTATGTTATGTACATTATATACTATGCAAGTATATATCACACTCATTATCCTGCATCCGGTTCGTTATGGACCAAAAGATCTTCAGGCTTTGCCACTGTATTCCATTCCATTGTAGTCCTTATATCATTTTTGCCATTTAGTTTGGATCATTTGATGGGTGAATTAGAACAATTGTTGCTTTTCTGAATTAATTTGTATTTTTTTCTCACAAATTATTTCAACCAATTCAATTTTTTTTCCAAACTGTCCTTTACAAAAATAATAATTTTCTCTTAAAATTGATCACATTCAGAACAGTTGGTAATAATATAAATTGTGGTTTTTGTCATTTCTTCACTTATCATCAATTTCATTGCTAGTAAGTTATTTGTCTCAGGTCTGTAAAATTATCTTTGAAATAGTCCCCCAGTGTTGTAAAGATTCTTTTCTACGACCACCGTTAGTTTTATGAAGACCTTAGATGAACTGTGGATGATGGGGGTTTTCTATACGTTTCATTTAACACCTTTGACGCAAAAGAGAAACTCTCACCTGTGGGTAGTTGGTATAAGTTTTAGTTCTCAGACGAAGGAAGAGATCTCCTCTTACCAAATAAAGCTTTCTGATACAACTCAGAGGAAATATATATATATATTTATATATATATATATATATAGGCATGTATATATATGTATATATATAATGTACACATGTACATATATGTATACATATATATATATATATATATATATATATATATATATATATATATATATGTATAACGAGGATGCTTTCGCTTCGCCCTACAGGTTCATCGTACTGTTTCTTGTCTGATATTTTTCCTTCACGCCTGAGGAGTCTTGTTAATGGATCCTCACTCTTCCATATCTATCTAGATTTTTCAATTTCATCCAGATTCGTATGTACTCTCCCCATTATTTCGACCAGGAATTTGTTTAGATTTCTTTTCTAAATGGTTCTCGAATAAAAAAAAAATCTTCTGATCCTATTATTCCATGTCAGAATTTTAGATGTTTCTGCTTTACATTATGCCGTGTATTGATTCTTGGCGTTGTTAGATGTGTTATCTCATTTTGTTCCTCTGTAAGATGTATCATCTCATTCATATGATAGTAAAGATTGTTGATCTAGTATATTACCTGGCCGTTTTCTATGTCTCATTGACATATATGAATATACTTTAGAGAGACCCCCACAAAAATCCTTTAATTCCACCTACTCTGAATGAAAAAAGAAATCCTAGTGGTTTCATGATCATTCAATGTTTTGAGGAAGACTTCAAATTATATGGGTTTCAAAACTCTTCGTGAACTTTTCCCTGTTCCTTTGGCGTGTCCATCTTCGGCCGCAACAGACATGATCATCGACGATGCGTTGAGCAGCCTTGCACTAAATTTCGGTTTGGTTAACTTCTCCCTCCTTCCTTCCGTATCGAGTGGCACGTTTTCTTTAATTCTGGTCCACGTGGCCAATAAAGTTGACGGCGCTGTGTGATGAAAAAGAATAACCGGGGATATATAACTATCACAAATATAGAATACGAGCTATTCACTAGCAAATAATGATAATCGAGAGCCACATTTCATACTTGTACTTCAACTATAGCACGTAATTGACCTGCGCATTTTGTTTGCGCATCACTGACAGGCATGGGGAGAGTAACTGTGAATCTTTGGGTTTGAACCCATCTCGATTAACCCCTTTTGTACCGGTAGCTTTACGGAGTTCATGGCGTGAAAGTTTCTCGCAGCCTCAACAAAGTTATCACGAACACAGAACCCAGTTTTCTTATGTAATGATAATGATACCTATTTCATTACTTCTACTAATGATGATAGTAACAGTGAAATAAAAATTCAAATATGGAGTAAAAGGAAAAATAGGCTGAAATTGATCAAAATATGAAGAATGATGAAAATGAGAGAGGAAAATATTTAAGGAATAGAAGAAGAATATTGTGGTAATGATGTCAATTATGAAGACTATGATGGAAATGATGATGATGATGATGATGATGATGACGATGACGACGACGACGACGACGACGACGACGACGACGACGTACATAAAAGTACTTGTTTTACTTACTAAGTGGCATCCACCTTTCAGACAGAAATACAGATACACAGAGTGCCCAATCGATTATACACCTGACTACGCATCAAAAGAAAAGAAGAACGTCGTTTAGACTCGAAGAGAAAGAGACAAGATCGATGACACGCCTGAGATTGTTGTTACGAGGCACTTCTTCGCCAACCCCCTGATTGGCTTCATTTAGTTCCGGGTGACGCCGCCAGTTGGCATCGCGGTGCCGACCAACTGTTTGGCATTTCCTGCTATTTCCGGTCTATCTCAGCAAGCCCACCCGCTCCGGAATAGTCAAGGTATCTGTTGGGGTTATTCCAAGGGCGCATAGGTATTTCACTCATTCCATGGGGAATTTTAGTCCCGGGTATTGTGATGCAGTACAAAGGAAAATAATGAGAACCTTTGACTCACGATCGCTGAAAAGGGAAAATGACGCTTTATTGTGTCACTATGTCATTTGTCGAAACCTAAGGTGACAGACTCAGTTACAGCTAGACCATGGATGAACTGCGTCACAGGGCCGAAGGAATTCACTAATTTGGTTGTACTGCCATAGACTCGGGGGGGGGGGGGAATCATATTTTTGTTTGACGAAGCACCAGTCGAATAGCCTGCGGTCAAAAATTAGCAAATAACGGTCGTTTGTCCTCTGAGAATACGGTTCATTATAGATGTTGCGGTCGTGTTTGTGAGGCCTCATGCCCACGTATTTTCTTAGCATTTGACCCCTAGTCTTTTGAGAGGCTAACCTCACATTGAAAGGTTATTAAGTTTATAATCCGGGATTGTTAAGGAGCTTGATTGGGCTAGTATCGGATGGTTTTGTTCTTCTTAGAGGAACCTGTATGTCGTGAAGGATCAAAGTGGCTTGCTTATCCTTGAATGGAGAGTGACCGTCACTGGTGTCAGAACAAGACTTTAAGGTTCTGTTGCCCGTCCAGCAACAGCAGTAGCAGCTGCAGGAGACCTACGGCGACAAAAAGCCGCTGGGTTTAGCAAGAAAGGTCCCCTGCACAAGTATAGTGGTCTTGACTTTTATGTGGAGAGAGAAGGACGTCTGGGGCTTAGGTGGTGATGTTTCCCGAGCCACCACTGCTGTCGTCGTCGTCGTCGTCGTCGTCGTCGTCGTCGTCGTCGTCGTCGTCGTCGTCGTCGTCGTCGTCGTCGTCGTCGTCGTCGTCGTCGTCGTCGTCGTCGTCGTCGTCGTCGTCGTCGTCGTCGTCGTCGTCGTCGTCGTCGTCGTCGTCGTCGTCGTCGTCGTCGTCGTCGTCGTCGTCGTCGTCGTCGTCGTCGTCGTCGTCGTCGTCGTCGTCGTCGTCGTCGTCGTCGTCGTCGTCGTCGTCGTCGTCGTCGTCGTCGTTGTCACCTCCGTCGTCACCATCGTCGTCCTCACCGTTCCCACTGCAGATGCCATTATCTTATAGGTGTAGTCGTTTTTGCAGTCGTAGATGGTTATGCCGTCGTCTTCACTGTCGTAAATGGTTCCTGTTATCCTTGTCACTATTGTTCTACAATTACTGACAAACGATTTTTTTTCCTACCAGGCACTGGCTTTCAATTTGAGACAGACAGCTAAGAGGTGGGTGGAGGAGGAAAAGGAAAAATGTGTGTGTGTGTGTGTGTGTGTGTGTGTGTGTGTGTGTGTGTGTGTGTGTGTGTGTGTGTGTGTGTGTGTGTGTGTGTGTGTGTGTGTGTGTGTGTGTGTGTGTGTGCACGCGCGTGCGTATGTGCATGCGCATGTCATTGCGTGTGCGTAAGCGTGTGTACATGTGTGTGTGTGTGTGTGTGTGTGTGTGTGTGTGTGTGTGTGTGTGCGTGTGTGCGTGCGTGTTTGTGTGTGCGTGTGTGTGCGTGTGTGCGTGCGTGTGTGTGTGTGTGTATTTTGAGGAATTAGAAAAGGAAGAAGGGGAGGACTAGAAAGAGGTAAAGGGGAATCACAATATAATCGAGAGGCGCAAACCCTGCTTATAGGTCGAGAAGTGAGACCATAGGGCGACCTAAACGAGGTGACCATGTACTCACTACAGGGTGAGCATAAAATTCTGGGGCGGAATTTACATGGCATGCACCTAAGGTGATTCTTCTTCACATTCCCCAAGACAAAGTCCTCCTTATTAGTTCTATTTTTTTTAACCAGTTCTTCATAGTCGTAGGATATCATGCCCAAAAGAACTCTTCTGCAAGGATTTTCTTTACATGATTATGCTCTTTGATACCAGTTGCACGTCCTTCTTTTGTTGTGTAGACACCAGTATCCCCCATAACATTCATCAAATATAAAATAAATACAAAAGAATAAATGTATCACAAAACATAACATCTTACTCTGGGACTTTGTGCACTCTCAGTTGAAGCCGGAGAGGGAGACTGTAGATCCAGGAAAATCTTACATCCTCCCACAAGTCACCATCATTGGGCAACAGTTGGCCCGCGCCAAATTCCCCCTCGTCCAGTTCATGCTGATGTCTTGACGTGTTACATGACGCCAGACTCTGTTCTTCTCTATGTAATCTTGCTGGAAGTTTAGGGTTTCATCGCATAAATTTGCGCGTACAACCTGCTTCCTGAATCCATCCTCAGAGGGTCTGTGACCATCAGTAGCTGGCCACGTCCGTCATAGGTCATTTGTTCTAGGACGGTTCTAGGTCACCAAGTAACCTTTAACCGCCTCCAAAGGCGGTCGTCGTGTGCCTCAGGGTCGTTAACCTGTCTCGACGGTTTCACTGAAAAAAAGAAAGAAGGAAATGGAGGGCGTCACGTGACGTCGTACGTCACCGTGAAAATAATTACGTCACGAATGTGGTGTCCTTACTCCCACTTGGGAAACTAACGTCATAGGATATGGTCATTTTTTAAGACGAGGGAAATGTCTTGGCAACATACTCAATCTTTCAGGAGTTCATATGTGTCACTAGATTTCCATAGGACACTCGACATACATTTTTTTAATACATCAAGACATAAAAGGATTTCTTTAAGCTAATTAAACCATCTATTGTTTACCAGAACAAATTACTTGAATACAGTAAACGTTTCAGTTCTTTAATCACTAGCCAATGTTGGATGACTCTATTCAGGTGAGGACCTGAGTGAAATTGTTTAACATTGGAATGAAATCTGCCCAAAACGTGCGCGAGATTGTCCACAAGGATAAAAGCGCCGGTAATCACAGTCCCTCCGCAAAAAAACTTTAACCTTAAGGTAGAGCCCCGTTGTACAATCACCAAATCGTTGAAACTGGATCTCATTGCGCGTGACTCAGAAAGGTTTGTCTTCTGGGTAAACTAAGCGCCGTGCCACGACGGGACACTTGCTGAAACTGTCAGGTACCCAAAGGGTTCTACCCTCAGTGAATCGTACCACGCTAGAGCGAAGCGTAGAGGAAGCCCCCAGATTCGCTCTAATAAGTAGTCCATTAACACACGTGCCTCTATAGCATTGCTACTGTGTAGGGAGTCCATCATTTTTTTTTTTTTTTTTAACTATTTCCTTTTTTTCCTTCCACGCCAATTGTTTCTTTTCTTTCTTTCTTCCTTCTCTCCTTTCTACCATACGTCCTCTTTTCTTCCTTTTTAACTTCAGTTCTTGTTCTTTTTCCTCATTGTTTTCTTATTTCTATGTTTCCTTTAGTCTTCTTTTTTCTCTCCTCTCCCCTTTTTCCTTTTACTTCTTTCCTCATCCTTCCTTTCTTCTTTTTCTTATCATCCTCCCTTTTTTATCTAATTTAATTCCTTGCGCCTTATTTCCATTCTTACTTTCCTTTTCAATATTTCTTTTCCGTTTTCCATTCCTCTCATCTTAGTTCTTGCCCTCTATCCATTCTTCCTCACCCACGTCCCTTCCAAGGTCTACTGAGGCCATGTCGGTCTCCCTCTCTCTCTCCCTATCTCTCTCTCTCTCTCTCTCTCTCTCTATCTCTCTCTCTCTCTCTCTCTCTCTAGCAGGCGTCCTCCTCCTGCAACATGTGGCTTTGTTTCGCCTCCGGTAATCTGGTTAGTTGGTAGTGCAAGACGTGATCGTGGTGCTCGTTTCGTAACATAACCCACGTCACGTCGTCCAGAGGGAAAGAAGGTTTCGAGATTGGCCCCTTTTAGCGCCATGGCCAATTTGTTGTGTAGTTGAAGGGCGCGGGACCCCAACCTAAAGGAGGTTCTAAGGTCACGATCTGACATAATTTTTCGTGTTTGCGAGGTTGCCGCCGTTGAATTTAGTTATTGGAAGTGTTAAAATGTTCTAGTTCTTTCACTGGAAAAGGGAATCGTGAACACACATACACACACACACACACACACACACACACACACACACACACACACACACACACACACACACACACACACACACACACACACACACACACACACACACACACACACACACACACACACACACACACACACACTGTGGTTAGAGCTCTGGCCTGCCACTACGGAGGTCCGGGTTCGACCCTTGCCCGGGGCTGAAATAATATCAGTATCGCAGCGCTGAGGGGTGTTACTCCAACTCCCGTGGGCGGGGAGTTGGGGGTGTGTGTGTGTGCAAGGTCATAGCATTACCCATAGATCGGACCTACGAGCTCTGAGCTCTCTTCCAGGAGGGAAATAGCTGTCGATCACGAGTCCAACACGTGATCCAAGATCAAGTGAATACAAGATCAAGTGAATACACACACACACACACACACACACACACACACACACACACACACACACACACACACACACACACACACACACACATAAACACATATGTGATGGTGTGGTACCGTTGTGGCATCGTACTATTCTGTTCTGTATTATACTTGCGTATTGCTCAATTGGAAGCTGTATATTCCCCCCTTTGTATTATTAATCATTATAGGTACTGTTGGACATTAATTTCATTATTGATTGTATTGTCAATTATTACAATGAATGTAATTTTATGTACCAGTATGTTGGGAGAACCAAGCGTCCGGCCCACCCGCACGAGAGTTTTCCAGCCAGCCCAGGGCTTGGCGTCAGGTTTGCTTGTAGGCTGCAAGC
>NC_134786.1:19483341-19488341 GCF_046742065.1 Oratosquilla oratoria | reverse complement strand
GGTTCTCCTTCCCCGCCTCCCTTCCCGACGAGTTATGTTGCCACCCCGCGTGACGACCCCACTTCCCCCCTCCCTCAGTGCAACCCACCCACACCAGAACAAGGTCCCGCTAAGTACCCCTCACCCCCTTCCCCCATCCTCTTCCACCCACCTCCTTCCCTCGAGGGATCGACCATCTTCCTCCCGGAAGTGCAGACGGGTCAAATGCCCATGAACCAGTGCGGCATCCCGCATGGAGGTTCTTTACAGCGACGACTCAAGGCGCTTCTTATCTCTGTAAGCGTTTCTTCATCATGAGCTCAGCAGAAAGGTTATGCCACTTCTTTCCTTCTGTCTTTGGCGCGAGATTGTCTACAAGGCTAGTAGCGCTGGTAAAATACTATCCTGTCTGCCACTGTTCACAAACCATTGCCAACGCTTATCGCGGCCTTGGATTTGTACCGTGTGAACGTTAAAATCACTAAGATATTTTCCCCCGTGTGGACATGACATACTCCCTCATACGTACACATCCACGCACACATACACCCACATGCACACAAACAAACACATGCCCGTACGCACACACACACTGTACACATCTACAGTATATTTTGTGCAATATTTACTTGCACTTATATCATTTTTCCTCATCTATGTGCCGGTATGATTTTCTTGTCACATATTTATCATATAATATTCCATTAGGTTATATTATAATGTGTCATATAACAGTACCATGTACAATATCATATTACATCATGTAATACATATTATACATCATATCAAATATAATATATTGTAATATATATCATATTGTACTCTATGATATATTATGTTGTATTATGTTATCATATTACATTGTGATATATTATATCATATATTGTATTATATCATATATTATATTATATTATATTATATTATATTATATTATATTATATTACAAGCGCCAGCTTCGCCGCCATGGTTTCGCTATGGGCACTTGGCCTGCGGCGCTGCTTGCTTCGCGCCCTGCCCTTCGCTCGCGGCCAATCAATCGTCTCCGTTGCCATGACGTCAGCATTCTCGACCAATCAGTCGTCTCCGTTGACGTGACGTCAACACTCGGCTAATCAGCTGTCCCCGTTGCCGTGACGTCACCACTCTCTCGGCCAATCAGGTTCTCGTGGACTGCTACCAAATCACCGTCACCGGCTGGATCTTTTTGCCAAAAACAGACATGTTAATTTTTTATTTATTTATTAATATTATATTATATTATATTATATTATATTATATTATATTATATTACATATCATATTATATTACATATCATATTATATTATATTATGTTATATTATATTATATTATATTAAATTACATATCATGTTATATTAACATATATTATATTATATCATATTATATTATATCACATTATATTATATATTATATTATATCATATTATATTATATATTATAATATATTATATTATATTATTATATCATATATCATATTATATTATACTAGTATTATATCATATCATATTATAATAATTTTTTTTGAATTGTATTGTATTACTTTATATTATATTATATCATATTATATCATGTTATATTATATATTCTATTATATTATTTTATGTTATATGATACTAATCTTATATTACATTATATTACATTGTATTATATTATATTATATCATATTATATTATTTTATATTGTATTATATTATATTATATTATATTATATACCATATTATATTATTTTATATTGTATTATATCATATTATATTATATTATATTATATACCATATTATATTATATCATATGCTACATTATATCATGTTACACTTTATTGTAATATATCATATTGCATTATACTACTGTATATCATATCATATCATATACATATCATATCATGTCATATGATATCATATTGCATAACATTCATGAGTGATAGAATTCGAGACAGTAGATATATTTGGAGATCATCGGTGGCAGCTGGCACACTACTCATGGACTGAAATTTTTTTTATGTCAGTCACGGAAGAGAAGTAAGGCAGGAAGATTGAATAGACTTCAATAGATAACTGCAAAACATGGACTCGGGCTCTGATGGGCTACTAGAACCTTTCATATGGAGTCTTCGGCTTCCCCCAAGAGCCACAGTCACCAGTCCCTTGATGTCGATTATTTTTAGGACCGCCATAACACCAGTCAGACTCTTGCCTTTGTCCTTCAACTCCTTTGCCTCACCAACATTTATTTTCATTGCTGTGGCCGTCCCTTGGTCCTTCCCTGAGAACCGCAGTCGTGCTGAGGCTCCGTGCCTCAAGGGATTGCGGAGAGAATTATGAGAGGTTATGACACATGGGATCTTATGTTTTTACTGTGACTCCAGATTTGTTGTGATAAATCTTTGATGTTGAATCCGGGAACCACGCTCGAGCTAACTACGTTGTAGCATAGAGTTCCTGCTTTTTTGTAATGTAAACCAACACCGTATACATGATGCTATTGTTGAGAAGGATTTAAGTGGAATTAGCCTGACGTCACCACATGTTGTCAGTACTAGTATGTTAAGTTTACTAGATCCGAAAACAAATCCTGTGATATGATGTTATAAGGTCACTATGACAGCAACTTACGACAAGGCATTACATAGCAAAGTTATGGCGTAATGTCACAGTGAGAAACACCAAAATGCATCATGAAGTCACGTGGTGAAGTACTTACCATGTGATACACATATGTATATATACATAAACACACACACACACACACACACACACACACACACACACACACACACACACACACACACACACACACACACACACACACACACACACACACATATATATATATATTATATATATATATATATATATATATATATATATATATGTGTGTGTGTGTGTGTGTGTGTGTGTGTGTGTGTGTGTGTGTGTGTACATTCTTCTGATGCATGAATCAGGTTTAGGTGTCCTCAGCATTATGTGATAACAGTTGTCGAATCGCCACACCACATGACGTGAAATGCCGTCACGGGGAACTCGAGGTCAGCCCAAAAGCATTTGGTCATTTACCCGCAGAGGATCCCCTCTGGGGTTGCGCACATCGCCGGTGTCCAAGGTCATTAGGTTACCCGTGCCCTCAGGAGCCCACCTTCCCACTTGTATACTCCCCCACCTTCCTCCACTCGATCGCCGTTCTAGGTTTCTCGTCCTCGTCCTCCAAACTCCTTCCTTCTCCACTGCCTCCAGTATCACTTCTTTTCTCGCCTCTTTTTCGATCTTTATATTTTCCGTATATTCCTGTTATCCTGTAACCCTTTCTCTTCTTCAGCATTTTTCACTCATCTAACTTCATTACCCAAGTGCTTGATCACCCTACCCTCTGTCTCCTTCCCCTCATCCTCTTCCTTCAACCCTCCTCCTGTTCCTTCTAATCCTCCATCTTCTCTTTCTCTACCATCTTTCTCCTTTTCCTCCATCACCTTTTCCTTCTCTTCTTCCTCCTTTTCCTCGTACTCCCCATTCCTCTTCCTTCTCCTGCTTCTGCTCCTCTTCCTCCTCCTCCTCCTCCTCCTCCTCCTCCTCCTCCTCCTTCTTGAGAACTCACGAGATCGTAGTACGCCCCATCGTTAAAGAATCGTCTCGTATCAACCGAAACAACCCATAAAGTAACTCACTGCGTTGAATGGTATCTCGACAAATGAGACCCCGTTTTGCACGCCCCTCTCCCACGCTAACATAAACACAGCCGTCTTGCACTGGCCAGAATGCTGTGAATGTCATCGCGGCAAAGGAGTTAGTTTGAGACTGATAGTTTCTGTTGCAACATGATCTGCGCAATAAAACGTGTATCCCTCCACCGGAGTGCTCAGGAAGCAGCAATAGTGCAATTACTCAATAATATCAAAACGCCTGAGGTCTGCCTTAAGGGGAGTTGGGGACCGCCGTGCTTAGTGGTCTGCCCCCCCCCTCTCTCTCTCTCTCTCTCTCTCTCTCTCTCTCTCTCTCTCTCTCTCTCTCTCTCTCTCTCTCTCTCTCTCTCTCTCTCTCTCTCTCTCTCTCTCTCTCTCTCTCTCTCTCTCTCTCTCATATCTATGTGCACACATATATATATACATATTATGTATGTATGTATACATGTACGTATATATATATATAGATGTATATGTTTATATGCATATATGTATTTATGTATGTATGTATGTATTCATACATGTATATATGTATGTATGGACGCATGTATGTATGTGTATATGTATGTACATATGTATTTATGTTTGTATATATATATATATATATATATATATGTGTGTATATGTTTATATGTATTTATGTATGTATGTATTCATACATGTATATATGCATGTATTTATGTATGTATGTATGTATGTATGTATGTATGTAATGTACGTATGTACGTATGTATGTATGTATGTATGTATGTATGTATGTATGTATGTATGTAATGTACGTATGTACGTATGTATGTATATATGTATGTATGTATGTATTTATGTATATATGTATGTATGTATTCGTATATATATTATGTATGCATGTATGCATGTATGCATGTATGTATGGATGCATGCAATGCATGTATGCATGTATGTGTGTAATCACGTATGCGTTCACTTTATTTTAGAATGCGTCTCGACTTCGTTTCGCTCTGTGCTTATTCACTTGTACATGAATGTTCGAGGGTTCGAGCAGGTCTGACATTTATTTTTTCGTAGTAGGTGGAGTCCGTTTCTGTGTGTTCACGTCACTCCCATGAGGGCGCTCCCCTTTCCTCCTTCCCACACACGCATCCTCGTAGCTGAGACTCCTGACACTCCCGAGCATAGTCGGTAAAGAGAGAGGTTAGACGACCAACGGATTAGTTAAAGACTATACTGGACCATGACGTAACTGCACTACGACCTGACCCATTCCTTCTTCTTTGATCTCCCTCTGTCTTTAATCAAAATAAGAGTCTTTTACATTTTTGCCATATCACTTCTTATATATCTACGAGATTCTTCTTC
>NC_134786.1:19463341-19465841 GCF_046742065.1 Oratosquilla oratoria | reverse complement strand
GGAAGATGCGGCGACCTCCAGCTTCCTGGTGTCACCGGGACAAAGAGCAATCCCCACCCTCGCCCCCCCAACCCCCGGGACCGTGGGAGACGCGTCGGGGGAAATGCCCATGAACGATGCCCACGGCCTCCGCCGACGATGTGAATGATCGTATATCCGCGGCCTCGCGCCGGCCCGCAACAGCGGGTTTTTGTGCCTTTAGAACCCCCCATAGAACCGGTTCAAGGAGAAGGATGCCTCTACACATAAGAATACCTACTCTTCCCCCCCCCTCTCTCTCTCTCTCTCTCTCTCTCTCTCTCTCTCTCTCTCTCTCTCTCTCTCTCTCTCTCTCTCCTCTCTCTCTCTCTCTCTCTCTCTCTCTCTCTCTCTCTCTCTCTCTCTCTCTCTCTCTCTCTCTCTCTCTCTCTCTCTCTCTCTGTGTGTGTGTGTGTGTGTGTGTGTGTGTGTGTGTGTGTGTGTGTGTGTGTGTGTGTGTGTGTGTGTGTGTGTGTGTGTGTGTGTGTGTCTTTATATACGTATTTGCCTGGTAAGCTAAAACAAATTACATTACAAACCTTAAAATCTTATAAAATAAAAATAGTCACGTTGAAAATTATGATAATCCTCTTGTTCGCCAGGATAAGTTTCCCAAACAATTTAAGAGGAGGAGGTGGGAGGGGGAAGGGAGGAGGAGGAGGAGGAGGAGGAGGAGGAGGAGGGGTGGGGACGACCTTTTAACAAATGTGGTTCTGCGCCGAGTCCGACAGGGTTATATCATCTTTTAGACTTGTGGTCAAAAGCATATATTTTTTCCTGGTTACATCAAACGAATATTTTCATCTAATATTGGTAGTAATAATACTAATAAAGGTTGGGGAAGCTAATAGACTAGGGCGTTACTACTAGTACCAAACCAGGCTTTATGTGATGTCTACAGTATACTCACACCACAACCAAACAAAAATGTGAATTTATATTACGAAATGTGAATTTATATTACGAAAGGTAAGGAGCCTACGCCAGGTATTGCGTAACTGGGAATCAGAGAGAAGTGCGGAATTCGAACCCACAACTAAACGAGCGCGAGACCAGCACGCTTCCAATTACGCCACCAACGCACAATAAGGTACAGCTGAGTCTGTTACTAATGCCCCATGGGTAAGGATAGCCTGGAAAACTGGCCGTCACTGGGAGTCAAACCAAAGTCTTCATGCTCACAGAGAGGGATCCAAGCCGAATTCACAACAGCGACACAACGATGCATATCCAAACTCACATTTACTTCGTGAAAAGCCCATTGTAATGAAAATGATGGGAGATGCGGGACGTCAGCTAAACATTCACAGAAAAATGCTCATTTCCGGTACACCACAACAACGGGACAAAAACTATTTTATGCTATTTTTTTTTTTTTCAAACGATCCCTCATTGTGACGTCAGAGCAGCGACATTTCCGCATACGAGAGCTTATGTCTCACCGTCATTTGGAACCATTGAGGTCGCGTGAGGTCGCGCCACTCTTTGAGGAAGATGGTCGAGTGAGTCACACCAAATAGGACATCTGACCCCTTTAAACACGATTTCACACTTCGGTTACGTTTTCCCGGTTAGGTTAGGTTAGGTTAGGTTAGGAACGCTACCATATTGAAAGGGTAAGCCAACGGTTACCAACACGTCAGGTGAATACTAGAAAAAAGGTAATTGAATACCAACAGGTCGGTAACTTCAAGGAAACACGGGTAAAGAATCTAGAAAAAACAGAAGTTCGTGTATTGCATATGATAGCCGGAACTGGACACATGGCAAGTTATTTTAATTGTGTTTGACAAAAGATCCTTAATTTGAGAGCCATGACACCCAGAGGGGCCATGGTAGGATCTAAAGCGGACAGTGGTTGTGCGTTGTCAGTGACAACCTCAAATCTGTCGACGAATTGAAAGTAGATGCTAACATCCATCCCCGTGATATGGAACAACATTTCCATTCCGACTGATGGTGGTGAATATTGAAATAAAAAAATAGCGTCAAAATAGTTCATTTTCATCGTAATTTATGAGTGCATAGGGCAGAACTGAATGCTCGGCGAGGATGTTAAGACCTCCTCAAGTGAGGAATGAAATAAAAAAGTTCGAGAAGGAGTGACCTTGAGTATCTTTGTGAAAAGATCTAAAAGTTTCAGGATACGAAGTTTTTCTCTTTCTCAAAAAAAAAAAAAAAACGAAAAATCCCACAACGCAGCCTCCTCAACCAGCTTTACATCCGCAAAAACAAAAATCCCCTGAAGAACTAAAAGAATCTCCACATCCATTACCGCGTGAGTTCAGACTTAAGTTTTGCTTGCCGGGAAGGAGATTCGATCTAACGGAGAAACCAGAAGGTTCCCTTGAACAGCCTCCTTCCCCTCTCCCGCCTCCACCCCCTCCTTCCTCCTCCTTCCCCCTCCTTCCCCCTCCTCCCTTCCCTCTCCTCTTCCTTCCTTCCCTCACGCTGTAAGATTCCTGGAACAGAAGTTTGGGAT
>NC_134786.1:19445841-19450841 GCF_046742065.1 Oratosquilla oratoria | reverse complement strand
GCCCGGAAGGCCGCAGGTTCCCCACCTCTGATCTAGTGCATGCCTTTGTGTCTTCAGTTGTACATGCGTAGAGGAGGTAGAAACGTCCGTATTCGGAGTCTTCGCTAATCTGCTCTTGTCTCTGTTCTACGTAATTTTGTTCGCTTTTAGAGATACAAACATTTTGGCAGATCGTTCTTTAATTTTTAGATTTTAGACTTTTTATAGTCTCTATTTTGTCACTGGAACTACGTTTATCCACAATAACAAACAGAAAAAATAGAATTAAAAATTCTGACAACACAAAGTAAACAAACTAGCACATATTGACACAACGACAGCGGAGTTCCCATTTACTGCATTTGGCACGAAAGGCATGATATGGCAGACCTGGCTAGTTTGATCGAGTGCACACACCTCACGTGTTTGGCTGTGGAAGGGCAAGAATGTATACAAAGAGGAAAAGGTATGCGCTGGGCAAGGAAAAATGTTTATATACACAGTGCAGTGATTTATTATACCTGGGGAAGGGAGTCCTATGTATAGTACATTCGGTCAATATATATATATATATATATATATATATATATATATATATATATATATATATATTATATATATATATATATATATATATATATATATATATATATTGGATGTGTGTGTGTGGGTGTGGGTGTGTTTGTGTTTGTGTGTGTGTAATGTTTGTGTGTGTGTGTGTGTGTGTGTGTGTGTGTGTGTGTGTGTGTGTGTGTGTGTGTGTGTGTGTGTGTGTGTGTGTGTGTGTGTGTGTGTGTGTGTGTGTGTTTGTGTGTGTGTGTGCACTTCGGCCTACGTTCCCATGTGTGCGTAAATGTGGTCAACACGGGTTCCGGTTTGTAGACCCGGGGGTCGAGATGGGTGGGGGGAGGGGGGTGGTGAGGATAAGGAGAACATCTCTGTGGCAGGATGCTGGGATTACCAAGAATTTATTTGCGTGCTCGTTCGTTTGGTTGTCGGCACGACATTCCTCGATTCAATGCGCATTGACGTTTTTGTCTGCTGTGCACATATCCGTGTATGACAAATGTAGATATAGATAAATAGAAAAATTGTGTGTGTTTGTGTGTGTGTGTGTGTGTGTGTGTGTGTGTGTGTGTGTGTGTGTGTGTGTGTGTGTGTGTGTGTGTGTGTGTGTGTGTGTGTGTGTGTGTGTGTGTGTGTGTGTGTGTGTGTGTGTGTGTGTGTGTGTGTGTGTGTGTGTGTGTGTGTGTGTGTGTGTGTGTGTGTGTGTGTGTGTATCTGCGTATGTGTATGTGTGTGTGTATGTGTGTGTGTGTATCTGCGTATGTGTATGTGTGTGTGTATGTGTGTGTGTGTATCTGCGTATGTGTATGTATGTGTGTATGTGTGGGTGTGTGATAGAGAGAGAAAGAAATAGGCAGTTAGAGAGAGAGAGAGAGAGAGAGAGAGAGAGAGAGAGAGAGAGAGAGAGAGAAAGCTGCAACTTTAACGCAACTTACAACTTCTCTCCTTTTCCTTATCTGCTCGCTTGCCCCTCCGCGTCCCTCCCTCCCACTCTCTCTCTCTCTCTCTCTCTCTCTCTCTCTCTCTCTCTCTCTCTCTCTCTCTCTCTCTCTCTCTCTCTCTCTCTCTCTCTCTCTCTCTCTCTCTCTCTCTCTCTCTCTCTCTCTCTCTCTCTCTCTCTCTCTCTCTCTCTCTCTCTCTCTCTCTCTCTCTCTCTCTCTCTCTCTCTCTCTCTCTCTCTCTCTCTCTCTCTCTCTCTCTCTCTCTCTCTCTCTCTCTCTCTCTGTATGTATGTATGTATGTATGTATGTACGTATGCATGCATGCATGCATGTATAAACACATAACCAAACAACGAAGAAAATATATCTCACAGGTAAACATGTTAATGCCGAACTAGGAGACAATGTCAGCAATGTGGCTCAGCCGGTTAGTTGGGTTCTGCGCCAGACACATGAGCCTACTCTTATGTGTGGCATCTCAGAGATGTAGTCCTTCACCGGACGGTACTACAATGGGCTGTGACAGAGGGAAATTCAAATATTAAGAGATATTTTTGCCCACAACGAGTGCTAGTACATCAAATGAATAAATAAATAAATAAGTCAATAGGTGACAGGCAAATAATGTAGGTGAGTTGATAAGTGAATAAGTGAATAAACGGGAACTTACATTGCGTCAGACATTGAGATGTGTCACATTCAATTGCCTCAACGAGATGTGTTTTATTCTTTACTGTAACTAGACTCACCTTTATTCATCTTTTGCCAATGATTTTCCTTGGCCATCTTCTTTCTTCACCATTCTCACCATCCTTACTACGAGGAACTTTATTAATTTGTTTCTTATTAGCGCCAGATACTGGTTCTCCTGACAGGTTCTCTTGTTCTGGTGAAGGGATGGAAAAAATTTGTGGATCATCTCCGTCAGCTTGTTATTCTTCTGACCATCCCCCGTCTCAAAAAAAAAAAAAAAAAAAAATCTCATCCAACGTTTACCCAAACCATATCATCAATCCAACCCTTTCCCATCCCAGAGAGGCACATTGTATGTTTTGTTCTAACTAGATCCATAAAGTTTTGTTGGTAGACTGAAAGTTGGCGAGATTTCTCCTTCCCCTTTGGAGAGTACGAGGGGCCATATCAATGAATCGTGGAACTCTTCAGTTTAAAGTCCGCCGCCTCCTACTTCGGTACCCATAAGAACATCGAGAACGTCAGTATTAACAGACGACCAATGATCATCCCCTCAGGAATGCACCTTCATGTGAAGATGAAGGTTTTGATAAGTCCTGAAGAGGAGCAGTGCAGAGATGTAATCGATGTATTCCTGCTAATATCAGACGGTTCAATTTGTCTGAAAATTAATGTTGTGAGCCCGTAAAGATTTAGTACAAAAACGACCCGCGAGACAATTTAATCCAACTAAATAAAGAGCCTAGATCATTGAGGGAGTCGGGGGTGGCTTGAGGTCAAGTGATTACATACTTCCGACTGAAATCAAGTCGAGTTCGTGAGCCACGACCTACCGAGACACGGGAGGTTCTTCGAAGGTTACAACCCAGAGGTCGAGCACTCGCACGATGTACAACAACGCACCCATGGCTAATTTCTTTAGCACGAGGTTGCATTTAGCTGGTTAGATAACAGATTAAATGATTGATTGTTCAAAGATAAATATATGTTCATTTATAGTTAATTAACTAATGAACTAATTATTAATTCATCTTTATTTGTTTATCTTTATTTCTTTATCTAATTATTGTTCATTTATGTATTTATTTGTTATCTATCTACTCATTTATATATATATTTTTTTTTTTTTTATTTACGTATTCATTTATTTATCTATTTATCTATTTCTTTACTTATTTGCTTATCTATCTACTCTGTTTAATTTGATCGAACAAAGGAAAGGCCCTCATTTCCCCTTCCTCTTTCTTCGTATTTCCTTCTCTCTCTCTCTCTCTCTCTCTCTCTCTCTCTCTCAATAAATATATATGTATATACATACATATATAATATATATATATATATACTTTATATACATATATGTATATACATATATGTATATATATACATATACATTTATATATATATATATATATACATATATACATATGTATATATATATATATACATGTATATATATACATATATATGTATATATAAAGATTTATATATATATATATATATATATATAATATACATACATACATACCTCTTCGTCACCTATTCGAATTCCAGCACTCACTCTTGGCCGTCCCTTACATGAGCTTATCTCACTACTCTTCCCCTTCTGCCTGACTGAGGAAGTTCCGTGGGAGAAGGGGAAAAAGTGCCCCCCTCCCCCTCAATCACTCGTTCCCACCACCCCAGGTAGGAAGCTGCCAAGGTTCCGACCACCCGAAGCGCTGCAACGGCATCCAACAGCTTCCTCGCTGAGGAACGGCGTCAACAACAGTAAACCACAGTCACCTCAGGCCTTCTCACCCTCCTTTCCTTCTCCCACTCAACCCATTCCTCCTCTCGGTCGTTACATCAGTTCTTTTTCTCTTTTTATCTCTCCTCTCCCTCTCCTGTCTTCTGTCTTCTCTATCTCTCTTTCTTTACTCCATCACCCCCCACTCTCACCCCTTTTGCTTCCTCCTTCGCCTTCATCATCCTGTTCACCTTCTGATTTACCTCCTCCCAGCTTTCATCCTCCTTGCACTTCTCTTTATATTCCTTCCTCTCTACTTTCCTCTGCTCTATCCCTCCTCATCCTACGCCTCCCTATCTCACGTCGCCCTCTCATCCTCTCCTTCCTTTTGCATAGGCCACAGTCTTGTGTATAGGAGTGCCTTCCAACTTCAACACATAAGTATGTGCTCATACATGTGTTCATGCATGCATGTATGTATGTATGTATGTATGTATGTATGTATGTATGTATGTATGTATGTATGTATGTATGTATGTATGTATGTATGTATGTATGTATGTATGCGGGAAAGCCACTAAGGAAAATAATGAAATGATGGCCGAGCGTTTACGTCTATTCATCTTCAGGGTGCATGTATGGTGCATATACTAATGCACACAAACACACACACACACACACACACACACACACACACACACACACACACACACACACACACACACACACACACACACACACACACACACACACACACACACACACACACACACACACACACACACACACACACACACACACACATATATATATATATGTATATATATATATATATATGATGAAGATGGAAAAAGAAGTCACGGGTCTAGTTCAGAGTTTCTGAGTTTATTCCTGACCGGTTTCGCTCTATGCTTCTTCAGAGGAATGTGACTCTGGGGTGAAGCTGGCGTTATACATAGTAAGAATAGGACCGTTTTCCCTCCTTGGGGGTGGGCACCGTTTTGTTGTACAATAATTCACAATTTGTAATACAGTGTACAATATTTACAATTTTTGTAATGTAGCTATTAAACCATAGATGTCAGATACAGCTC
>NC_134786.1:19420841-19423341 GCF_046742065.1 Oratosquilla oratoria | reverse complement strand
TATATATGTATATACATATGTATATGTATGTATATATGTATCATATATACATATATACATATATATATATATATATATATATGTATATATATATATATATATATGTATATATGATACATATATACACACACACACACACACACACACACACACACACACACACACACACACACACACACACACACACACACACACACACACACACACACACATATATATATATATATATATATATATATATATGTATGTATTCATATGTATATATATATTTATATATATACAGGTATATGCATATATATACATATATATATACATATACATATATATATATATATGTAAGTATATACATATATATACATATATATATACATATACATATATATATATATATACATATATATATGTATATATATAGACATATATATATATTTATATATATATACATATATAAACATATATATATATATATATATATATATATATATATATACGCGCTCACATGCATATATATATGTGTATATATATATATACATATATATATATATATATATATATATATATATATATATATACGCGCTCACCTGCATATATATATATGTATATATATATATATATATATATATATATATATATATATATATATATATATATATATATATATATATATATATATATATATTTATATGCATATATGTATGTATCTATATGAAAAGTGTCACCTTAGTGAAAAGGTCAAGCTATGCAAACTAACTCAATGTAACCCGAGTTAATCTGACTAACCTAACCTAACCTCACGTGACCCAATTCTAAAGTAACAGCACCCTAAATATACCTCAAAGTACCAAAGTACCCTAGATCAACTTTAGTTACCCTAAATTAGTCACAAAACAATTCAACCATAACCTGACATGATTGAAACTAGCTTTATCTAGCATAACCCTATACTAATTTAAATCAGTCTATCATAATTCTGCCTAATCTAACCTAACCTAACCAATGCTGACCTTACTTTGCTTGACCTGACCTAACTTAAACTAACTTTGCTAACCTAACCTTAGTCCAACCTAGTTTAGCCTAATCTAACTTAACTTTGGCCCCATCTAACCTAGCCTAAACTAAACCTAGCCTAACATAGCTTAACCTAAAATGAATAAAGATATCTTCATATGAATCCCCTCACTCTACCCTAACTAAACTTAATGTTCATTCTAATCAACACTAACATGAGTAAAAGAATCTGTCGGGCGGGAAAGTCTTTCCAGAAAGGAAAGCAATCTGTGAACAATTAATTGTGGGTGAGTTTGAAGGGTAAGGGGATGGTGGGGAGGGGAGGGGAGGTCCTATGGGCGTCCGCCTACACACCAAATTGGCTATAAAGGTAGGGGTGGGGTACCTGACTTCCATCCACTCAACAATTTTTTTATTTTATTTTATTTTTTCTTACAAAGTTTCGTAGGTTTTATGCACAGATATTGTATTTCGCTCCTGATTGGACAATTTCCTTTCATTTTATTGCCATTAACAAGCACTTCTATCCTTGGGGACGATATCTTCCCTCTCCTCCCAGTCCCCATCCCCCTTCCCCTTCCCCTTCCCCTTTTTCATTTACTTCCTCGGACTCATCCCCTCTTCCTTCTCCTCCCCTCCTCTTCTTCCTCCTCCGACCCCTTCCCTTCTCCTCCTCCTCCTATTGTCCTTCTCCTTCTCCTCCCCTCCTCCTCCTCCTCCTCCTCCTCCTCTTACTCCCCTCCTCTTCCTTCTCATCTTCCTCACCCTCGCCTACTCTTCCTCTTCCTTCTTCTCTTTCTTTCCCTGCTCCCCCTCCTGCTTCATTCCCTCCTCTTCCATCTCCTCCTCCTCCTCCTCCATCTCCTCCTCCTCCTCTTCATCTTCCCCCTCTTTTTTCCTCCTTTTCTTCCCCCTCCTCCCTTCTCCTCCTCCTCTCCCTCTTCTTCTTCATACCCTTCCTTCACCTCCTCCATCTCCACCACCCTCCTACCCTCCATCGTCTTCTCCTCCGTCCTACTCCTACTTCTCCTCCTTCTATCACTCCACCCTCCTCTTCCTTTTCGTCCTCCTCCTCCTCTTCCTTCTCGTCCTCCTCCTCCTCTTCCCCTTCCACTCTTCCTACTCTTCCTTGTTCTCCTTTTTTTTCCTCCTCACCATCCTCCCTGTCCTCGTCTTATTCTCCCTCCTCATGTTCCGGCTCCCCCTCCCTTTCCTCCTTTACTTCTTGTTTTCTTACCACTCTTTCCTCCTCCTCCTCCTCCTCCTCCTCCTCCTCCTTTATCATCTCCTTTTCCCTCAACCATTCTCCCCGCCAAAGCAATACATCGATCTAACGCCATTGTTCTTTTTGCCTCTCCCTGGTCCTGGTCCTCCACCCTGGCGCAGGTTCAAGCACTTCAACCACAAGTTCGTGACGCCGTGCCTGATCCGGGAGCACCGGGTGGCCGAGCCTAAGATCCTCGAAACGTACAGCCAGCTCAAGATGCAGGAG
>NC_134786.1:19398341-19415841 GCF_046742065.1 Oratosquilla oratoria | reverse complement strand
TTGCGACCCATTGCTCGTCGCCCCTTCGAACGGTTTGATTACCCTGGCTACTAACGTTAGACCGCTTTGTGTTTCGACAGTTTCGAAACGAACCCAGTATTAATATGTAAAGATACCATTATAACGAAAGGGTTAACGCACCCGGTCAAAAACCGGCCCATAGGCGTATGAACTCAAGAACTTCTCGGGTCGTGTCTCTGGGAATGGAGAATCGTGTTCATCCTGTGTATTTCCTTCTTGGGCATTGCAGCACCGGGTCAGCACTTACAAGCGCCATGCCGTCAGCGACGAAGAGGTCCAGACGCAGAAGGATGTCACGCACCACAACATTTATCTCCACACGAGGCAGATCGTCTCCAGCATGAACAAACACAACCGGAAGAACAAGAGAGTAAGTTATCCCATCCCCTTCTTCCACCGCCGTCTTCAGCAGCAGCAGGAGTGTAACTAGGAAACAGCTGCATGCCTTGTCTTTGTCCTGCTGTCTCTGTGATGGCGGTGCCCAGTAACGTAACATATATCATTCTATACTGAATCACTCTAATGGTGTTGCCTTTACCCAAGTTTCTCAGGTTTTTCAGAGTTCGACGATGGAAGAAAGCTCACTTGCCGGACAGGCCTCTAGAGGCGTTGGGCGGGGGTTGAAGTATGTAGATATAGCTCTTACGTACTCACGCGAAGGAACTGGTATGGGAGGGTTTCTTTTTCTGCTGCAGAGTTATATGGAGGAGAGTAGGCATATCATGAAACACGCTACAGAAATATAACTACCATTTACGTTTCTTGTTCCTTTGCCCGTCACTATGCATGTCACTACAGACCAACAAGAAAGAAAAACGAACAAGAAAACATATATATGCCTTGTCAGTAGATTCTACCAAGGCTGACACCGTCAGTGAAATATAGATGAAGAGTATATCCGTACGATGAGGTACGCGTTTCTTCAAGTACGTCACAACATGTTGCCGTAAGCTTACAGGAAACTTTTAAGTAATATTAAACCATTGTGTTATACCTGGTAAACAACAAAGCTTTGTTCAATCGTCGGCCTCCAATAGACATTAGCGCCCACAATGGCATGGGTCAAGCTGGTGAAAAGGACCTGCAGTGAGCTACAGTATGTGTATGAGGAGCGTTCTTTACGAATACTACCATCACCTAAAAGCTTCATACCTTCAGAATGGTGGGTACATTACTCAAACAAGAACTGATAAACGGCTGGATTTATTAGTCCTATACCTCTTTAATCTTTGATACCGTTGATCTGTTATAGATATATGGAAGATCTGATACAAAACACTCAGTTTCTGATGAACTCAGAAGAGAAATCCATGCTTACAGAAGACTTTATTCTTATGCTGCATGAGCAAAAAGGCCGCTACAAAATCAAGCGTACCAATTAAACAAAAATCTGTGAATGCTAACACACTAGCATGGACAGATTAACATCCTTCGGTATCGAGAGAGTGACACGGAAATGAATAAAATAACGTGGCGGTAGCCAGGCTATAATAAGAAAAGTCCCACCTGGCACGAAAGGCTTTAAGTGAAATAGGTGCAATCAGAATCCAAGATAAAAATGCCACTCGATACCGGAGGGGCAAAAGAAAATGTTTGAGAATATTCTTGTATGGGAAATTCAGAGATATTCAGATCGCTGCTAAAACTGTGGTCGCAATTGTTTCAAGTATAACTTGATTACAAATAGATTACAAATGCTGCAAAACTAAGTTTTGTGTACTTCGATATATTCGAAAGGCCTATTTTATCTATATTCCATTTTATTTAAGGAATTTCTGATTCCAAGAATCTTTATCATCCATTCATAATTGTAGTAAAAACGAACACCCACACACAAAATAATACTACCCACACACAAAATAATACTCGAGAATGGATGGAGGCATTTACGTAACACGATATATTAGAAGAAATAAGAAACTAATATGAAAGGATCCCACACCAAAGGCTGTAGATTCGAAGCCTCAAAAGGTATTTTCGTGAAACGAGCGAAGGTGTAAAGTTATTTCTGGTCCAGCAAAACCAGACTCACTGATCAGATTCCAAAGAATATTTTCTTTCAAAGAATAAAAATGAAAAGCTATAGTACAAACTGTTACCGACAAAGAGAGAAAATAATTTGCAAGAATATATTTATGCTACTACACACATACAGGTACATACATAGATACATACATGGGAATTATCATAACTATTAATGTCATTATCATCATCATTATCAGTATGGTTTTACTGATAGTATGATTTTTTGTACACTCTGTACCTTCTAGGTTATACTTTTTTCATGATTAGGCTGCCCTCATCTTTTTATTTCTTTAAATCATCGCCTGGGGTACCTGTCGTACCTTGTAGATCATACTTGCTATTTCTTGTTATTCATTTTTTTTTATAGAAAAGGGCTGCCTTGCTCTTTTTATTTCTTTCCATCATCGTCCGGAGTAGTTACTTTTTTGTGTAAACTACTTGCCTTCGTGCGCAATTGCGCATGCACGAGCAGTTCTACGCATACAGATGGGGGCGATGAGAGGGGAGTGTCTGCTCTTTCTCCAAGCAGTAGCCCGAGCTGGAAGGCCCCATAACTCCCAGCTCTCCGACGTCCCCCGTCTCCCTCATCTCTCCTCCTTCCTCTCCCCCTCCCCTCCTCCGCCCCCTTCATGTCCTTGACCTTCCCCCAGAATGAAGTCGGCCCTGAACTCTACAACCCAGTGTTCCAATTGCTCGATGCTCTGGCCTACGAAGCCATGATCAAGGTAAACAGACTGCCCGCCTTCCGGTAAGCTGCGTGTTCGTAGCCTACATGGTGTGTCATCTACACTCACAGGGCTGCGGGCAAGAAGCTTTTTCGGGTGTCCTGAAGCCGCCTTTTGTCACCTTTAAGGCCCCATAGTAAGGGGGAAAAGAGCGTTGTAGGGCATTCCTGTTATAAGTTTCTTTTCCGTAAGAAAATATGACCTCATGAACCACCACAGGGAGACTTTGATGTCATAGTTCTTTACGCGAGAATAACACAACAGGAATGTTTTGCAAGGTTCTTACTGACAAACTCCCCGGGGCCTGAAGGTATCTTCGGGTGACCTTAGGATACCCGATGAAGGTTCTGGACCGCATACTACAGGAACACGAGTATGAACTAACCCCGCCCGACACATCCATACTCGGAGTTCCCTCTCCTCCCCATCCAACAAACATAGGGGACAATCCCGGGAGTCACTCTGCTCCCTCATTGCACCAGGGATCTCCCTTACTCCCGGGAACACCGTAGGGAGGCTTCTCCTACTCCCATCCAACCATCTGAAGCGAGCCGCGAACTACACGGTTCGCCAACACCGTCACGGCTTCCCCAGAAGATGACTCATCCACAACAGGGACTTTAAGGAGCCGTCATGTGACTTGACGACATCTTGACAGCCGTCAGTACTGACCAAAGAGATCCGACATTCGGACTCAACAGTGATCAGAGGCAGACGCGTTGCCGTTTACCGCTGAAGGGGTACAAAGACCCCACCTCCTCTGGACTCCTGACGATGAAGGACAAAACGAGAACGAGCCGTTTCACAGCCGTCGAAGATCGTTTAAACAGTTACGAAAACACTGTGGTGACGACATTTTTTCTAAACCAAAGTTGACAACCCTTTCTATGCGCAAACTTCACATTGGTGAACTTATGCACGGACATGTGGATGATATCCACATCTGGGAAGGAGTATTTGCACATTTATCATAACTGGGCCCATGTCTTGAGGGGTTGACAGCTCTCCGTTGAAAATGTCCATCCTACCTTTGTTTTCGTTGTTGTTCAGACGAGCTTTAGCGACTGTGAAACCGGCAGGACATATTCAAAGATTCTTGCTTGACCTAGAACCGCTTAACTCAGCTACAGTGGACAAGAGTGGACAGCTCATGCATATTCCAAACGACTACAGAGACACTTCACCGTAAATATCACAGATCAAGCCAGGGGGACATTCGAAGAGAAGCACCTGTAAGCCCCAAAAAACTAAGAACCTAACACTTTGATGAACAGAGCACCTATCTGTCATTTCACGGGAACAATCGCCTCCACAGCCTTCCCACAGCGGCTGCGACAGTTGACACCATAGCCCACACTCCAGTCGCCACCATCAATAAAGCATCCCCACAGCCGCTGACAAACCACCATTTAGTCAACTCCTACTGCATCTCTTCCATAACCACTACCATCACTGTAGCATTTTCCTAGCCATCACCACAGCTCATCTACTACCACCATCGTCACTGTATTCATTCCCACCACAACCAGCACAGTAATACATATCAGTAGCCGTTACTATTACCGCGGCATGACAGCAACCATCAGTATAATTACGCTCGCACAACCATTGCATTTTCCACACCTGTTTTACAACTGCGACTGCCACCACAGCCGCTATAATATTTCCATAGCAGGCCTCGCGTCTTCCACGGTCGTATATGAAATACCACCACCACAGCTACTCAGATCCTGCCGCCAAAATTACAACATACCATCTGAAGCGACCTCTACACCACCGGCTGAAGGCGTACATATTGCCTTACTGACGGTGTTGATACCCCCGTCCTGACGATAAGTTTCTTTCAGATCGGGTTCTCGACGCATGAGCCGTCGTTGACCCACGAGGACATGCGTAGTGCCACCAGACCGACCTCTGTGGTCTTACCCGCACCCGGGGGAACACTTCCCCTCCCCAGGGTCACAGTATGTCACTCGCCCACTCAACCACTTACTGAGAGTCCACTAAACTACCTACCCATCCATCCACTGACCACATCCAGGCCTACCAATCACTGCAAGCCAGTGTTAGGCCTCCTAACAATCGCCTGTGTATTAATTTGATATGCACTGAGAGCATGTTTTGAGTATTTGGATGTGGTTTAGCATGAGGATTTTTAACTAACTAGCTATTATCTAATAATCACGTCACATTTGAACACATGATGTCTTGCTAAGAAAGCGTTTATCCTTGAGTTAAATGTATGGTTTCCATGCATACGCGCACACACAAATATGTGTACATACGCATAAGATTACATGTGCATTTATTCATATATTGTATATGAATATACGCTGTGTGTGTGTGTGTGTGTGTGTGTGTGTGTGTGTGTGTGTGTGTGTGTGTGTGTGTGTGTGTGTGTGTGTGTGTGTGTGTGTGTGTGTGTGTGTGTGTGTGTGTGTGTGTGTGTGTGTGTGTGTGTGTGTGTGTGTGTGTGTGTGTGTGTGTGTGTGTGTGCGTGTGTGCCCGTGTGCGTATGTGTGTGTGTGTTTGTATAATACGTGTATGTGTGTGTGTGTATCTTCTAGGCGAGTACCCCGTCGTCACCAATGATCTCACGTACTGCGTGAGCCAACGGTGACCATCCCCTCCCTTCCTTCCTTCACTATCACAGCTTCTTCCCGAACTGTCTACTCCCTTCTACCGAAGTCCCCGTCCTCCACCTTCTTTCACGTCCTCCCCTATGTTATGTGGTTCCTCTCCGCCAGGTAATTCCTCCCCTGTCAGGAGGTTCCTTGTGCGGCGGCGACCCTGAGGCCCAATAGGGACGACTGCAAGGTCTCCTGTCTCTCTCAGAGACCTCTTTTCCTTCCTTGTCTGTCGATCTGTTTTCAATTGGTGGTAGAGTCGTACCACCTTTGCATGCGCCTACTAATCTTTGTCTTGATATAATCACGTGTTGTGATGATATTGAGGTAATCTTTATGATGAGATGTTTTCCTTCCCTCCTGATTAAAGCCTCCTCAGTTGTAGAAACGTAGATTTCATTTGCATTATTGAACATAAAATTTTTGAGCCCTGCGGTGATGGTCTTGATTCCTAATTAATATATAAAACCACTAAAGAATCTCTTGAGCTAAACTCTCATTTTCTCTGTTGATAGATATCGCTTGAACAGTCAGAAGCACAAAGTGCTACGTAACTTTTACATACAGGCTCACCAACTGTCCCGAAAAAAGGCGCAGATTTTGCACTAGAAACTACATAGACGAAAATGGTAGATATATTAACCTTCCTAAGAAATGTAGGGCATTATTATTGACATACTTGCTTCAGTACTTAATACGAGACACATTTTGTTTCTGGAGGATTGGTAGCCATGGTTGCGAAAAGTTGGTAGCCCTGTGTTTTGGCTGAGTTGAAGCGATACATGAAAACTAAGAAATGAGCATTATTGACCATCCTAATTAACTAAAATCCTTCATAGATTTCCCATTTCCTTAAAGATCCTTGATTTATCAAAGGTTACTATTTCATAGGGCATCTGCCCAAGCGTGTGTGCCCCATTTCACTCAGCCCATCTCCACTACCACAGATCAGTCCCGCCTAACTTGCTCTTCTTCTCTCTCCTTTTCTCCCTGAAGAGCGAGAACGGCCTGACGAAGGGCATCGGCGTCGACGCCTTCAAGACCAACGGATCCGCCATCCGCCTAAAGAACGGTAAGTTGAACCTCGACCGAGTAGGATAAACCTACACTAGTCGTCTTCCAAGTTCGGACAGACACACATCTCCTGGAAACATTAGTTCCTACTCCACTGGTCACCATATGAAGTGATGATTCTCCCAAGAAGATGACGCCATCCGTCTTCCACCAAGTAACCAATCATGTGCGAACTAAGAGGAAGAGCTTTCATCCAAACCTAGACGACAACCAACAAGCAGAGCAATCTTAGACGTACGAAATTACGTCATAACCGCATCATCATCCTCAGATTTGAACCAGGACTAATTCAGTATGTCATTTAACAATCAAGATCAAGGAGGGGAAGACACATTAGAATAAATCATGAACAGTTTCGGTTCAGGCAAGACAGGTGATTATATAGATTATAATTTTGGTTGTGTGTATATCCGTTCCCTACAACTGAAAATGAACAGTCGTAATTGATCAAACTCAACGTAACGACTCAATTGTAGTCAAAACTGAATCCATCTTGGTTTCGTGTCGATTGAAGGAGGCTTTCCGGGTGGAAGCTTGGTTCCTAGATTTTGCTCATCTTCCAGGAAAAACGCAGGTCAAGTATGAAGAGGGGAGAAAAAATGTTTGCATTTGTTTTTACACCTTTACAATTTCCTTTAAGATGATCTTGACATTTGTCTTTGTAGCCATCTTGGCAAGTACGTTGGCAGTTACTTCGGCTGATAATAGCAAAAACAATTGGGAGGTATACAAAATGCCAAAATGCATTTGTTAGTTACTTCAATTCTTACGGCATATTTGCGCATGGACGCTGTCTCATACAACTACAACTGCATAGTCACACTTGACGAAGCTCAGCATAGCAATTGTGTTCAGTCAAGACCGAATCTGTTTAGTCCACATGTTCAGTGGTTAGTTCCAATGAGGCGGACTCAGGATTGGGTCGGGGATCTCCAGCCTCGCCCTTTTCCTGTCAAACTCAGCGGAATATCAACGTAGACTTGCGCGAATCACGGAAGGATGCCAAAACGCTTTTTATATATGATGGAGTGGATATCAATGACGATATCTGTAATGACATTTGGGGAGTGCTACATCTTACCTTTGAAGTTACTTTCGCGTGTAAGTCAGTGATTACATTTGCAATTGCCTTTGCAATTATTTTCCAGTTGTATAGACTTTTGCAAATGCAGTGGCAATTAATTCGAAGATTAGATTGATAATCCCTTTAACAAGTGTTGGATGATATTATTGCATATTATATGTTATTCTTCCTGCGAGTTTCACTGATCGAAAATCTATTACCACAACAGTCACCGATGGTCCTCGGACCCTCCTATAGATCAATTTGGGAAGAAACTTTAGACTATTATCTGTGTTCTGTTAATGCGAGAGAAAAAAAGAGAGAGAGAGAGAGAGAGAGAGAGAGAGAGAGAGAGAGAGAGAGAGAGAGAGAGACAGAGAGAGAGAGAGAGAGAGAGAGAGAGAGAGAGAGAGAGAGAGAGAGAGAGAGAGAGAGAGAGAGAGAGAGAGAGAGAGAGAGAGAGAACAGCAGAATGCCATCTTCCCCAATGACGTGTTATTATAATGTCTTCTGCCCCGCTCCCCTAACAGACCACCTCGAGGAAGTCGTGAGGGACAACCCGGCTTATGAGAGCGACGAAGACCATGGCCTCTGCTTCTCCGCCGACCATACTGACGGTGAGCAACTCTCTTTGCCTCCAGGTAGGTCCTCTGTTCACACTAACCTGGAGGAGTTTTTGTTTGATAGTCCCTTCGATATAGCGGCTTATTGGTTAGAACTATTCCTTCTGGCTGATGCCAGCCGAGGGGACAAACTCAAGGCAACAGATAAATCTTGATCGATCTCTGGTCCACATTTGTCCCAAGTTTACTCCCTCAGCTAAATCAGTTGCAGAACATTAGCCAGGATGAAATACTCTAATAATTGACACTATATTGGTATCAAATATTAATAGTTATTCTATAATTCTATAATCTCGTTTTAGTTAAGATTTTTCGCCAGCTCGCATTTCTTTCATGTTAGTGTGTATATCACTGCACGTTGTTTCACCACGTAGTTATGTTCTTTAATTAACTTCATGAAGACGTCTTCACCAGCGTGGTGATGTAGCAGTATATACATACCTCCTGCATCCGTCCCACACCAACCATAGTTGTTGCGTTTGATATAACGGAAGCTACAAATCCTGAGAATGGAAGCCTTCATTGCGGATTTTTTCAATCTTATTGGTTAACATAGATCAAATTGATGATTCATTTGAGGGCTTGTTGATCTCTCGATGTCCAGGCTGGATAAGATCATCGTTATTCATCAACTATGCCATTGTGTTGAAAGTTGATTAGATCAGTTTCCTTTTTCTTGTATTTAGTGCACCAGAAAAAGCTTATAAGCCATGAATAGCAAACAAAACATAAAACCACTTGGGTTGGTCTCTGTTGATGACCGCTCCCCCTCCCCCAGCCCATCCCCCATCTTTATCTCTGTCTCCTTCATGGACTAAGAATAGCGTCTTGTCATCCACAGGCCCCTCCCCGTTCCAGCCGGAACCGAAGCTAGTTTCCAGGACTGGTAAAAGAGAAAAGACCCCCACAGCAGCAGAAGCGATGTTACCGTGGAAGCGCTATTCAGAAGGTAGGTCCACCGAACCAGCCCTCGTTCAATGGTCCCCTCCTTTCAAAGCCCTTCCATCCAACTCCGTCATTCCCACTCTCCCTCCCAGAATTCCCTTCTCAGCCTCCAACTTCGTTAACTTGTCTTTTCGTCTGTCTATCCATCTGTCTTCTGTTTGTTTTCTCTCTATCTTTTGCCTCTCTTCTATCTGTCTGTCTGTCTGTATGTATGTATGTATGTATGTATGTATGTCTGTCTATCTTTCTGTCTGCCTGCCTATCTGCCAGTCAGTCTTTCTGTCTGTCTGTTTGTCTGTCTGTCTGTCTGTCTATCTGTCTGTCTGTCTGTCTGTCTGTCTGTCTGTCTGTCTGTCTGTCTCTCTGTCTCTCTGTCTCTCTCTCTCTCTCTCTCTCTCTCTCTCTCTCTCTCTCTCTCTCTCTCTCTCTCTCTCTCTCTCTCTCTCTCTCTCTCTCTCTCTCTCTGAACCTCTGAACCTCTGAACCTCTAAACCTCTCACCCTCTCACCCTTGATTACACCCAGTATCCTTCCTTTTCTTCCTTCTTGTGTCTTTCTCCCTCCACCTCTTCCACTATCCCAGCTTACTTCCAAATGCCTCTGCTTCCCATCACTCCTTCCTCCCAACCAATAAAACCTTTCCTCCTCTCATCCGCCTAAACCTTTCCCTTAAGTCTAGATAAACCCCAAGCTCAGGCTTAACGTGTCCACCTCTCCTGCCTGTGGTCCTGCCTCTTGCCCTATCTGCATGAAGGCATTACTGCCCATCTTCCCGCCTTGCCTCCCGACGGAGGTGCAAACCTCTCGCCGTGTGGCCGTCTCAAGGTACGTTTCCCACTGTGGCCACGACTAAAGCCTCCAAACCTTCACTGTTAATTCTCACGGCCATTCTCAAGCCTTCAACTACCATCCAGAACCCTCACACCCACGCCCAAACCTTCATCTTAAATTCTTATACCACCATCTCCGGCCCTAAACCTGCACGCCCAGTCAAGAACCCTAACGCCTACTTGCATCCAACGTTCCATAATCCTGACCTTTCAGCGTGGCCATATACCATGTATATGCTTCTGCTGCTAACGCCACAGGACCTGTTTGACGAGTCCATCGGACGAATAAGGTCCTATGCTATTAGCCGAAACAGAAATTTATAAGGTATGTTACTATGTTGAAGGTGTTAAATTCACAAACCTAAGTCAAGCAACCACTACCCTGAACCCGCACGCTCACGACCAAACCTTACGACCCCTTCAATCTCCTTTACAGTGGCCAGAGCTAAAGCCACTTAAAGCCATTCCTCTCCCACCCTGTCACCAAGTTAAACTTCCACGCCCATCTCTCACTATACCCCACCCGCACGCTCACGTTGTCATCACTTCAGACCTGCATGTCAACCCCAATAGCTTCATAAGTTCTTCAACCCAGTGACGTACTTTACATGTTTGGCTTACACTGAGGGAGAAAGTAGGGTCTCGATAAATCGACCACATTTTTGTTGCGAGACTACTCCCTTAGTTGAAACAGGTCATCTAACATTAGCTACAAAAAAATTCTGTCGATTGCGTCACTGGTCTGAAGGAGTTGAGGAACTCTGTCCACATGTCCTCTATCTCTGCACGTGCCCGAATCGATCGCTCTGTCTCGTAGCTCGCATCCGCACGACCCTCCTCAATAGCAACTCATAAGCTTCTCTTGCTGCCCTCACTCTTCTTCCGTCTCGAACCCACACAGCACGCTAACTTCTGCTAGATGATATTACTGCACATCAGATCATCTGGTAGTTGAAACGTTTGCTATAGCAATTTTCTGTGATAATTGAGACCTGTACATACAACAGGTGATCTCATCGTTGGACCCCAGCACACAAGTCAACCCCTCTAATAGCTGAAACGAATATACCAATTCTTCTAGTCAAGATCCCCACGCACGTCAGCTCTTCTAATAGTCCATACCCCTATGCACACCTCTTCTAATAGTCAAGACCCTCACGCATAGTAGTTCTTGTAATAGATCAACCTTTCGCGCACTAATCCCCATAGATGAGACACGCACTTACGCAAATAATAGTAGAGACCCTTAATCACGCCAAATCTACACCCCCTAAAGGTCTGAATGTACTCACCCGATATTCTGTCAGACCCATACGCAAATCTCTATCTCCACTCACCCATCCTCCACCGCCACCTTAGTCTAGGGTTTTCAGCCTCCTCACCCTTTCAGACCAACAAGCAAATCTCTCCATCCACAACCTCAAACCCGTCCAGAACGTCCTAAACCAGCACGCCAGACCCAACATCCTTACTACCTCAAGTTCCTTTAGCCGTCCTCGCCCAAGGGCTTTTCTTGTGAATCTCCCGCCGCTCAGGCCAGCGAGGATCTTCCTCCACGGTCTCTTGCTGTTGTTACTCCTGTTGCAATTCCCTAACAAGCACACTGTTTTGTGCGAACTAAACCATACGGAAGACCCTTACTGTAGAAGATAATAAACTTTCAAAGACTTGCTGCCAATCTGTCAAATGAAGCCTTTCAACACAATGACGCGTTGCGCATAGATTCTGCTGTGACCAACGCCAGACAATGACCTTCAGCTGAGGGTCTGTCGGACCTTAGCTCACAATGGGTTCTCGATCAAACAAGACCCTGATAAAACAGTGTCCGCCCTTTCGCAGAAGCTAATCATGCTGCGCTTATCACAGCAGAATATATAAACAAAACATTATCATGTTGTGTTGAGGGGATTAAGGACCACCCATCCTTCACAGTTTGACACCTGTTGAAATAGGTTTGGAGATTCCTGGTTGGCCCTGCTAAGCCGCGTGCAACTTCTCGATCGGCCAGACCGCAGTGCCTGTGTCTAACTTGACTGCTAGGTTGGACGAGGCCCGGGTCGAGGAGTGCACAGTGTAACTCGGCCCACCAGGAGACTGCAGACGTGAAGGCAAGTGGGGCTTAGTTTCAACCCTCTCGCTACGGCGATGTTGTTCCTCGAGTCGAGTAGGATCGCGTCACTGTAGCAAAAGGGTCCAGTGTCGTTAGACGACAGATAACGCTGAATGCGTTTAAAAAAAATTCCCTCTTTTCTTCTCTTTCTTCTTCTAACAAATTACTTTTTTGAATACTTAATTGCCTTTTTCTTCTTTATCTATCTATATTTTTCTCTTTCTTACATCGTCCCGACCCACCTCCATCTGTTTCAGAAAATCGAACTGGCTCGATACTTATTCCCCTGCTGAACTCGAGATCCTCAGGCTGGTGCCGTTTTTTGTTGTTGTTGTTGCTGTTGTCGTTGTAACTGTTGCTGTTTTGTGACTAGTGTTTGTTGTGTTATTTTCGCTGAAGAATGCATTCAACTCTTTCACTGCGGAAGGTGCTTCCCTCAGGCAAATTAAATCGCCTGTCAAGATCTTCAGTGCATTCTAAAAGAGTTAGTCGATACAGGCTCAGAATAGATTTATTCTCTCACTGCGGAAGGGAAGTTCCTTCAGCTAAATAAAATCGCCTGGCGGCAGCTAGAATAAAAACTAAAGGCAGAAACATAGCGAAAGGGTTAATGTCGTTGTTTGTCATTACCTTGTTGTGATAGTGTTGTGTTGTATTAACGGAAGGTCACCGCTTCCCTGCCATCATAGCTCCTCCCCATCTTAGTGATCCTGTAGTTATACACCAGTTCGTCTGCGTTCTGCCTGTCTGTTCGAGTATTAGTGTTCTTCCTTTCTCATGGGGCAAAGGCGGAAGTGTGGTTTGTCTTCAGAAATTACCCATCCTAAGAGAGTATCCCCAGAAGTGACTCTACAGGAGTAATTTATCGAAGTTACCCTTTACCACTGAGTGCAGAAATGATCTTCCTGGACAAGAAGAGACACTTCTAATAGTAGTCGCCCAAGAATCCCCACCCTGAGTCCAGATGAGAGGTGACCTCATCTTAGATGTAACCCACTAGAAACCACCCCTTCCATAAGTGACCCTAATTTACGCACAGTAATAGAGTAAGATAGAATAAAATAAAATCTTCTCTGAACTCGGGAGTCTAAGCCCCGTGATATCTCACCCACTTCCAGCCGATAGAAATCCCCACACCTACAATGACAAACCCTTCCTGTAGAAGGTATAGACGATAAAGACTATGGCCTTGATTGTATCCATCTCTAACTTTGAAATAGATTCTGCATTTGCATTTCGTATTACATGTTAGCTATTTGCATTACTTAATGTAGCATAAAACTATCAACACAGCACGCCCAATACTATTACCACAGCAACTGCCATTACAAATGTAAGTGTCCCTAACATGGTCGTTACAACCACAATTCCTTTGACAACACTCATCGTCACAGTCACTGTCTACACCATACAAGCCTACTCTCGACTACCGCAACTTTATATCCGTCAAACACAGAAACTCAATTAAATACAAAACTTGCTCACTTTGAGTTAATGATATTTACATTCTAACCGTGCTTAAACACACACACGCACACACACCTATACACACATACACACACACAGACACACACACACACACACACACACACACACACACACACACACACACACACACACACACACACACACATATGTGTGTATATATATATATATATATATATATATATATATATATATATATATATATATATATATATAGATTTTATATATATATATATATATATATATATATATATATATATATTCACCCCATACTCACATTTACGATCTCTTTCTCATGCTCGTGCATGAGTATTTACACATGAATATTACATTAACGCTCATTCAAGCATACACTCTTCCTCCTGCCCAACAACCACCATGTCTCTATGTCCACCACGCCCCTTCGTGTCCACCGCACACCCTAACTTCGCCGTGCCGTTCCAGAGGATACCCCAACCAAAGCGCGACTGGTGCAGAGGAGCGTCAGCTTGGCTCCTGAAGAAGGTAAGTTCCTCCTGCACACACCAGCGGCAGTGATTATCACTTCGTTCTGGAGCTTGCAGCGCTGCACTGTTTAATCTCAGTATGATCTGGGGTCCCCCTTAAACACATCTTTCGTCATAGACCTTTGCCACCAAAGTCTACCCCCCCCCTCTTCCCTCCGTGCAACAGTTAACCGCTGGATTGAGGGAAATATTGATATTGGCATTATCGAACTTATCGAGCACAGAATCAATAAAGTATGTGCTGGTTTAATGTTTTAGAAAATTCGATAGCGCCAAATATCCAATTCGGAAAAGGGGTACCCCATGATATGGTGAGGACGAATAGCAATGATAATAATAATATGACCTCAGTCAATAACCAAACCCTTTGGGAAGCGAACCCTGTTTGTGACACAGATCGCTAACCCAGACAATAATATGAGGAATGGTTGGCACGGCTTTCGAACACAGCAACAGATAGGTAAGTTTTCACTTCGTTAAAACAAATATGATAGAAAAGTCTCCCTCCCCATGTCCTGCCCCACTGCATGCGATCAGTGGTAGTCGGAAGAGAGAGAATCGTCAACAAGCTCTGTTGTGATTCTCTCTCTTCCCCAGCCCGCTTTTTTGTCCCATCTATCTACTGTACAAGGATGCAGGGGACGAGGTTTTGTGCACTGACTCCAAAAGATATCTTTACGTATTAACGATATACAATATGATGCACTGGATGAAGATATATTTAGAAAAGGCTGGAAAACTGACCCCCTCCCCCAAGCCTACATTTGTCGGTGGCTGGCATGACTCGAGACGAGTACCTTCTATGGTGAACAAATGCTTTCATTTCCATTCCGAGCCCCAATGAATCGCGGTTACCTAATTTTCTGCATCTGTCGACTTCCCTCGTAAAGATACCTTAAGGAGTCATTATACATCACGTCGTTTGTAAGACTCAGAAAGGGTGGCTCACCCTAGTAGTTCCTCCTCAACCTCGTGGAGTAAGGATCCTGGAGAGGGCATCCGTCCTGCAAAAGGCCTGGAAGAGGCGCCGAAGAAGTCCTGGGGAGGATGTGTCGATGGTAGGTGGGATTAGCGTCAGCAGGTGAATAAGAAACACGTCACAGGTATCTCTCCTCTCCTCGTTCCCTTCTGAAGATAGAATAGAAACTCTACACTCCACCACCCCCTCCCCCTTTCCCATGAAGAGATACATCTTAACCCCAGTAGTAAAAAGATAGAAAAAAAAATAGATACCCTAGATTACATCGTACTAAAGTTACCAATTAAGCTAGTCCTAACACATTTAATATAGGGTCTGGGTGCAAGTGGAGTGGGGTGGGGGGCTCCCTTTTAGCTGAGTGAAACCAATGGTAATGATGACCTCTCGTCCTGTATGCCACCGCCCTCGCTAACGCTCTTTTCGGTTTTTCTCCTCTCAGATGAGTCGCTGGCAGCCCCGACGATCGCCGAGGCTGTCCTTCCATGGAAAAGACCTGAAGATGAAGAGGTAAGATTAGAGTCTTTACTTGTCCCTCCTCCTCTTCCTCTTCCGCCTCTTCTTCTTCCTCCTCCTCTTCCTCCTCTTCCTCCCACTCCTTCGTACGAGAACCACCATCGTATACTTCAACAGCTGCCTCTACTACCATTACTATTTCTGCTACTACTATTGCTAATACTACTGCTGCTACTCAAACACATTTTTTCTTCCTGCTCCTACCGCTAGTATTACTCTCATACTGCTACCAATAAATATTTTCTTCTTCTATTACTGCTACCTCTTTCAATTACTATCACTGCTACTGCTGCTGCTGCTACTACTACTACTACTACTACTACTACTACTACTACTACTACTACTACTACTACTACTGCTGCTGCTGCTGCTGCTGCTGCTGCTGCTGCTGGTGCTACTGCTACTACTATTACTATTCCACGTGCTGTTCTTTTTTCTACTTCTACTACTGTTACTATTCCTCGTGCGAGGTGCTGACTCCTCAAATTTTATACAGTCAACGCAGTATTTTAAATATTTTGGTAATACCCCTACGGATCAAACTCACACAGCCTTCTTTTATGATTAGATATCAAACTCTTTTCAAATGATATTGCTGATCGCCTTGAATTTCTACCTTCCCTCCTTTCTACTACCTTACTTAATTCTCTCTTGTATCACCTCTATGATTTCATTTCTTCAGTTCGATAGTCTCCCTAAGGAAAGAAGCGCTAGTTATCGCTGACGAATGCTACTAATGCTACTAATGTTGTAACCTTTACCGCAGCTATCACAGAGAAGAGTACATGTGATGCTCCGTATACTCTTCCTTGTGTACCTGTTGCTGTCTGACTTCTACTTGAGTACCAGATTCACTTTTTGTGGATTTCTCTCAATCTTGTTTCAATTTTCTTTAGTCTTTTTTTTTCGGTTTTCTTCCAGTCGTTTTTCATTCTTCTTCCTTCAGTCTTCTTACAATTTTCTCCTTTTATTACTTTTCTTTCAATTTTCATCTTCCAATCTTATTTTTATCCTCCCCTTCTTTCAGTTTTCTTCTTCTTCTTCTTCTTCTTCTTCTTCTTCTTCTTCTTCTTCTTCTTCTTCTTCTTCTTCTTCTTCTTCTTCTTCTTCTTCTTCTTCTTCTTCTTCTTCTTCTTCTTCTTCTTCTTCTTCTTCTTCTTCTTCTTCTTCTTCTTCTTCTTCTTCTTCTTCTTCTTCTTCTTCTTCTTCTTCTTCTTCTTCTTCTTCTTCTTCTTCTTCTTCTTCTTCTTCTTCTTCTTCTTCTTCTTCTTCTTCTTCTTCTTCTTCTTGAGGTCCTGTCAACCTCTCCAGCACGTTGACATACTTTAGAGGACGATGTCCTTGGCTGAAAGAGATTGGACAGAGTTGAACCAGGACAAACATTTATAAACTGCATCACCTCGATGAAGAGGTGTAACACACATCTTGGTCTCTACTGAAAATGGCCATAATCTGATACTAACGTGTAAGGTGCACACACCAAGAGGCATTAAACCAAATCCGTCGCCTTTGCCTTTAGGGCTGCAGAGCCGGGATTAAATCACCATCACCGGTAAACAGCTGGGACCTAAAAGGCACAAGCTACAGGACGTACCAAACGAGACCATTGAGATCCTTTGGGGCGCGTCCACACGAGTCGCCGATTACCAAAAAACACATTTAGAAATCGGGACACGGTACCTTATTTCCTCTGGGTTGCTTGATAATGATGATTTATGTGGAGGCGCACCTCTGGTGTGTCTCATGAAGTCCATTTGAGGAGAGTCTGCCAAGAATGAACAACCCGTGCAGCTTTTAGTTTTAGAATCTAAGAGAACCTTTGAGGCCTAAACCTTATGTTTAGGGCCCTTTAAACCTCGAACACTTTTGTGTATGTCTCTGTAGGTCCGGGCTCTTCTGGATATCAGGGTCTCTCAGGTTCTGTAGGCCTAGGGTCGTTGCATTCGTCAAGCCGTTTTACTTGAGGGTCACGTCC
>NC_134786.1:19390841-19393341 GCF_046742065.1 Oratosquilla oratoria | reverse complement strand
CGGCCATCGAAGAGGAGAAGACGAGGGACACTGTCATCGACATGGAACAGGGACGTCAGAGGAAGGACGACACGAAGCTATAACATTAATCCCTCAAAAATATGTGACGGATAATTCCTCTCCCCAACATACTTACATTTATGTCAATACATAGACGCATACATGACTGTATGCATGTACATGTGTATTGCACATACTTATATATGCTCGTAGGTGTATGTATACATAGCTATATGCATATGTATTGTACTGTAAATACTTTTTGATCTTCTCCAAGAGAGATCAAGGGCAATAGATTGATTGACTGATTGACTGTAAATACTTATATATGTTTGCAGATGTATACATCTTTGTAGGCATATATATGTGCATTGTACATATTTAATTAAGCATACGTGTGTGTATGTATGTGTATATATATATATATAAATATATATATATATATATACACATACATATATATATATATATATATATGCACACATAAAGCTAGCCCACGTTCTCACAGGGGTCTCCTCTCCTCGTTCCACACATTATTTCCTGCCCGTCCTATCTCTCTCTCCCTCATACAACCAGCCGATCCGAAGAAAGCGATGCTTTCACCGCTCTCTGAAGGTCACGCAGCACTTTTATGTTATGAGGAACTGGTGCCTGGTACGTCCCACTGTGGTAATCCCAAAAAGGGGTTAATCATTCCCCACTGCACACGGCACTGATCGCCCAGTTCAGTGACTGGGTTTCACTACTGGAGATCGTCTTCTGAAGACGCGGTCATAACCACCCTCAAAGGGAGTTGGAAACGGTCACACCCAAGGGAAGCTGTGGCTTCCGTGCCAGTGTTGAACTCCTCCAGGCTGCACTGGGAGGGGAAGGGCGAGGTACCTCCGGCTGTTAGTGGAGGAGTGTTGCCCTGAACAGGAAGGAGAACGAAATGTTGTTGGGCTGCTGTCAGGCAGGGGCCATGGTCTCTTCTAAAAAAAATCGTGGCGCAATAGTTGTCTTAATCAAATATTTTTTCTATGATGATTACGATAATGATAATAACAATAATTTAATGATAATTGATACTGTTGACAATTGAAATGTTTACATGATTAGTCTTATCATAGTACGAATATTTTGTATGTATATTTTTCGTTCTCATTGACGAAGATGTTTATATTTCTGTGAGAGAAGAATGTGTATATTTTCCAACGCGGCTAGTAAGAAGGTGCAAGACATTAAAAAGTGCATTGTTGCACTCAGTACGAAGAGGCAAAACAATCTCTCTCTCTCTCTCTTGCGGGAGGCGTAGTCAAATTAAGCGTTGTTTGGGTTTCACGCGAATTCGTGGACAAATAATGAATGGTTCAGTTCCACTTCGACTGCCTCTACGCGGAAAAGCCCAAGCAGAGGTAAACTAGCAATAACTGCACGTTGTTGTATGGCTGTGATGATTGTGCACCTCGCCCGCAGTGCCACAGTAAGAATGAGGACTAGGGACCTGATCCGCTCTTAGGCTCCACCATCTCGCACCGCTGCTGGGGAGACGACTAGGTCTGCTACTCTCCACCTATTGTCTCCACAGCAGCACGAAAGAGCACCACCAGAGGATGGGGGCCAGCATCGAGGCATGGGATATGAAAAATGGTCTTCGACTAATGAAAGAAGACTGCGGTCGAGACTAGAGAAGTGCCTTAGGTAGATGGCAAACGAAAAACGGCCGGAAGTACTAATGTACCGTAAGTGCTGACCAAGGATTAGAGTACTTAGGTGCCGCAAATAGTAACAAAGAAAGACCAGTCCGCAGGTGCTATCGCAGGTTTGAAGATGACGATAGTGCTCAGGTGCTAATCAGAAAAAGGGGCTCGATTGGATAGGGCAAACAGTGACATCAACCATGTCTATAGGTCGTCCTCAAGGAGGTGCTGGTGGTGGCTGCCAACGCTTCCAACCACTCCCCACCCCTACATCGAGGGGTCACCCCCGTTACTGCTGGTGCTATTCTTGCAGACTTGAGGGGCGGGAGGGAGTTCCTCATTTATCATTTTTGCCTCACCTTCGTCATTGTCCTCGGATCAGTCTTGCTGCCGTAATTGCTTAGATGGCTAAAGTCTACATACTGTACATCGAAATCATACGTCTTTCTGCGTGTGTATGTGTGTGTGTGTGTGTGTGTGTGTGTGTGTGTGTGTGTGCGCGCGCGCCTCATGTCACCATGGTGCGTCGAGCTGCGACTGTCGCAACTTCGCATCAAAAATACTTCGAGTTATGATTGCTTGGAGTCACCTTCGAAGGAAACAGCTCCTTCCTCCTTCTCTTCTTCCTCCTCCTCTTCTCTCTCCTCCTTCTACTCCACCCATCCCTCTTTTTCCTCCTGTAATCTTTTTACCATTAGGTGGACTGCGCATTCTAATTAGTTGACAACAAAGTCCTGGGATGCTCCTTTTAAGGGTCTCACCGAACGAAAGAGGATCCCGCTCATGGCGGCGTAGAAAATATATATGGAGTGAACTTTCGG
>NC_134786.1:19353341-19385841 GCF_046742065.1 Oratosquilla oratoria | reverse complement strand
GCACACACACACACACACACACACACACATAACTTAAAAGGTGGCATAGCCTAAGCTGGAACAATACATGGATTCAAATCTAACTGTGATGATTGGAAATCACAGATACAGACTAAGTTGGAACTGTACATGAATTTGAGGCTAGGAACTGGAGAATAGGAGACGGGGTCCAGCGAGCGTTGCTCTTTTCCCGTATACTACAATTAGATGAATACAATTAGGTAAATACACACACTCACACAACCACACACACAAAATTAGTCCGTAGCAATAGAAGAATGTTGAGTGACTTGGTTCCCTAAAGTGCTAACTGAATAAAATGTGTGAGAGTAAGGGGGGGGGGCAGTTTTTAGGGGTCAATGGGCATGTGTACGTGCGCGCGCGCGTGGGAGCGTATGTGTGCGCGCGTGCTAAGTTATCTACCAATATATTTTAGGCTCAGAACATTTTAACAATATTGATTATAGTACGCAAGTCATATTTTTTATTTCACCACGAAAGGTTTCAAGAATTTGAAATAACACCTGGAACAAATTAGTAACTAGCTGAAATTTTCAGGAAGTACTCGGAAGACCTTTTCTAATAAAATACTAAAAGTCCCTTGCGAGGGTTTTGAGAAATTCAAGATTGCAGCCAATTTTAGATTGTCATATTTCAAGCCCCAAACATCATAGAAAGTCAAACAATAAGTCAATATATATGTTTTTGGGGGCAAGGAGTTCAATTCTTTAACTAATTTTTGGATTATCTGAATTTTAAATGTAATCATTTGCAAAATAAAAACAAAATACATGTTTATCAACCTGAACATACACACATTATACAATAAAAGTCAAGCCAGTAGCAAGAAACAACATTTAACCATTACCTTAACTATAGACAAAAAAATGCTTAGCTGTAGTCCTAACTATAAAATTTTAATCAATCAATCAATCAATCAATAAATCAAATCAATTTTGACGATGGTCTTAGGCATCATCTTCGTCATCAGTTTCAGGAGAAACTGGTCTTTGTGCTTCAGTCTCTTCATCATCATCAATGAAGGATGGCATTTGTGCTTCATTGTTGCAGGTTTGACCACTGCACTTTGTACACATGGCAGAGTAGTGCACCCCCATCTTCCTGCAGCCACATGATGCTCCACAGCTATCTGCTTTGCAGCCACATGAGATAATGTTGAGCAGACAGTCGGGGGCAATGGGGTGGTCAGTTTCAACTGGAATTAGGAAGTCCTCCAGCTTCCATCCCCAGGCTGTTGGCTGCAAGGGCCTGCCCATCCATTCCTGGACAGTGTGATAAGTTCTGAAGGAATGCTGTTTGGCTGCAGCACTTGTCGGAGGCAAACTTGCCAGTTGGAAGGATGAGGACAGAGATGTTCTGCTGATTGCCTGTTTGTAGGCAGTGTAGCGGAACTCATCCAGTGACACACCATGAGGTGCACCATACAACTTCAGGAGGAAGCTTTCACCTGCTTCTTGCACTTGTTGGTGAGTACTTCCAGCATTAGATAATGTCTTGAGCTGATCATATAGCTTCTTGTTGCGAACCAGGTTGAATGCCTTGCGCTTCCCTTGCCGATACACTGTAGGCAGAAATAACAGAATGGGCTATGGCAGTACATCGCCTGTTCAGTACACCTCTGTTTTTTGCCCTTTGGGTTCAACAATTTGTGCAGAAAGAGGTTCAGAGACCCAGGAATCATAGACAACCAATGTTCAGTATCTTCTAAACTGGGATATTCACTGAGGTCAAATACATACAATCGAATGTCATCATGAATAATTGATGCAGCCATTTCAATTATTCTTTCATTCTCCTCTGATTTGTCTGCTGGTCTGTCTGCCATCCACTTTTTTCGAAGAATGCGGTGAGCTGAATCTCTGAAGCTAATGATGCTCGACTTTCAAGGGAGGCTTGTAGTGATTATGTCATCTTGATATCTTTCCTTCAGCTTCCATTTCAAGTACTTCATGGAGTAGCCCTCCTCACCATACAAGAATGTCTCCATCATCTGCAAGAGGTCAGACACAGCATGCTGATATTCATCATTTTCATCCAGATAGGCACAAAATTTATTGAAGGCAGATTGCTTCAGAGTATCAGGTGGCTTGCCAACTGATTTCTTTGTTTCAGATTTGCTGAAAAAATCTTGGGCACAGTTACGGTGATATTTGGCTTCAGCAGCAACCAAGTCAGAGGATGCCTCAATCATTCTTTTGGCAACCATTTCTCCCCATTCATCATTCCTCTCTTTTGCCCTGTCTAAGATGTTCTGTTTGAAGGGCATTGTCTCCATATTACTGGTCGTCTTCTTCCGTTTTGCAGTAAGTCTGCTACTAGTTGGCAGTACCTCAGAGCAGAACAAGCAGTGTCTGGTGATGTCAAACTTTGGAGTTTCTGATCTTAGGGTGGGTGGCTGAACCTCCTATTGTAGTACAGGTTCTTCTGACTTCCTCTTCGCGGACCTGATGGAGGACTCCCGGGTGCAGGCCTTCCTGCAGGCGATGTGAAGTGTCAGTGGGTTCTGCATCTCCAAGGTTACATGAAGTCCATCCTTCCTCTCCAGGCTTGCTGCTACTAAGGTTGTCCTTCCCTTGGCTCCTACTTGTACATAATCCTTGGTGCGTAATTCGTTGCAAATAACGCACGAATCCATCCTGAACTCTAAAAAACAAACAAAATTTAACATCACATACAACATAAGAATCAGGCTAACACTTTCAACAATTGATAATCATGGTCTTACATGTATCACTTGAAAAAACTTTCTGGCGTTTCAGAATTACTTGTTACACCTGTGAATGTACTTGTAACTCAAAAACATGACACAGGCTCAATTTATCACACATAAACTGACATAGATGGATTCCTTGGGTCTGAAAACCTATATTTTCATACTTCATTTGTGTTTCTATCTTGACTGAGACCTGAGATATAACAAAATATGATGTCGATGGCCATTTTGGACGCCATCTTGAATTTCTCAAAACCCTCAAGGAGGGTTCTTGGGGACTTTTAGCATGTTACTAGGGAAGGTCTCCTGAGCACTTTCTGAAAATTTCAGCTTGTTACTAATTTGTTCCGGGTTGAAGCCATATTTGAACTAATGCTCCTGGACTATATATAATAGGTACCCTCCGATCACGAGAACGAGGATTTACGAAATAGATACGAATGTATGGTTGTTGCAACCAAAAGTTACAAGAATCAGGATCTGGTCCGTGATACTTAGAACCAATGTGACGACCAAGGTAAAACGAACACTATAAGGTACTTTGAGGACCCCGCCCCCCTCCGCGCACCTCCACCGTGACGTCATAGAAAATGCAGAGGGAGAGAGGGAGAGGTAAAAGAAAATGTAAACTTTAAAGAAGACCATCTGTATGTATGGTAGACTTTAAAATTACACTATGATGTTCACAATACTGAAATTACTCAGTATCACTTTCTTATCCTCAAATTATCAGTATCTGAGATATGACCGCCAGAAAAGTTATAAAAATGTTTTCCATGCTTTCACATTAGGTGGATTATATTGATATGACGAGTTATGTCAAGCGTGGATTTTATATGTAGACCTTTATCTCCACCAAGCTCAGTTATGTTTTAACCGGATTCTTTAGTCTGTTTATTTGCAATTGAATGAAAATTTCAGGAAATGTTGCTAATAAATAGTTACTTTCAAAATGACGGCTGTATACATATCCAGATGACCGAGTATTGTGTGTGCCACATAATTCAATCCATTTCTTTCTAAGTTTTTTATCTTTGGGTAGTGAAAAGAAATGTATATTTTTATCACCTTTCAGTCTAACGGCATTGCACTTCTGCACTATACAAACTGTTGGCATATTTATATGTTATTTGTCTGCCTTAGCTACCCCTTTAATCAGAAGATGGAACTTCGCTCCACACACTGGTGTGAGTGACTGACAGCTCTCGACCCGCGTAACCCTGGTCTCGATATTTACGTTGACGTCATCCTCTACCTGCGCAGTGGAGAGGTTTTTTGCCCCCCCCCCCTAACGTACCTTGTAGTATTCGTTTTACCTTGGTAACGACCACGGCTCGAGACTCAAAAGGTACCGGCCCGCTTCAGCCAATGACCGTGCCATATTCATAACAATGGAAGGCATATGCATGCATGCAGGGAAGCCTTCCTACATTTAGTTATTTAATTAATACTATTTCTAACTAAAAATAATCTCTCATCTAATCACCTGTGTATTCTTAACAACGTTCATTCTTTAGCAAGTATGGGAAGCGATGACAGCATTACCCGTGTCATTTATTGAACGAGACAACTATTTGATATGTAATTGTAAATTCTTACACGGCTTTAATGGGTAGCCTACGATTTCGGCCATTTACTATTCAACTCCTTTTTATATGATATCAATTAAATTCATGCTAGGTACCTTCTATGAACCATTATTTTTTCAACCGTGGGGAAACTTTATTCAGCTAAATGTATCGCAAGTCAGCCGAAGTCATGTGCTATGCCTGCACTGCCCTTCATCTCCAAAACGCATTTCAGTATTTCAGAAGTATTAATAATATGAAAACAAAAATAAATATAAATGGCATATACATTTTATCAATAACTACCCCCAAGATGATTTACAAGATATTATAATGTTTCATGGCCAAAGCTGTTGACCGCACATCCCACAACAAATAATCATTTATTGGTGATGACTGGCAATTACGAACTTAGCGACAGCTCAAAATAGTTGTGTGTTATTGTCATCACGCTACCAGATTTTTCGATATTGTGCCCCATGTGAATATAGCCCGAGGGAATTCTCTAGACTAAAATTAATGGTAATTTTCAGACGGTTATCATAACTACCGCAAAATTATTCAATCCCCTAAAAAAAAATAGTGCTGAAAATAAGGAAGACTTTACGAAACGACAAGAAAACACCCTGTGTTACGACATTAAACGATTCCTATGTCTAAACTCTAATGGGATCTACCACAATATTTATTTGCCTACAAAGAAGAGTGTTATAGGGGTAGGAAAGACCTGTATGACTACTTTATAAGTCACATTTTTTGTATTTGTCACGGTCATTCTGGCATGTTGGCTTATGTTATTGAGTCGTTATGGAGTTAAATAACAATGAAAGAAACTTCTCAAAGTGAACTCCCTGACCCACGTTACATTGAGGTAGTAAAGAAAAGCTGATATCTGACATCCAATTTTAAAAAGAAAAAAAAAAATCGTTATTCCATCAGAAATTATTACAAAAATATATTACGACCGAATGTGTACCAAGAGAATGGAAATCAGCAAGTGCTGTAACTATATTAAAAAAAAAGGGCGAAAAGAAAAGCCACAAAATAAGTCTACAAGTACAACCTCAATCGCAGTAAAAATAAATAAACAATTATTAGAGATCCCATCGAATATAACTGGGTATTCATGATCAGCCCAAACTAAACCAATGGTCTAAAATGTAGCTAAAGAAATTTAATCAAAATATATAATCCACATAGGGGAAATCAAATGCACTGTCTTTCACAAATGACAGCTAATTCACTACATATATATATTACTTTTACGTCTAAACTCCACACATTGAATAAATATGGTGACATCACATATCCTTGAAACAATTCTGTTCACCCCGAACCATTCACTTTCATCATTCCTGACTCTCACACGTACTCCACTAAAAATGAATAAAAAAAAGGCTGATTTCAACACCTTTTCATATCCCATACATTCGCAATACACTAGTGATAAACTACTCTAGTCTAGGAAGTTGTTCCATGTATTCTCAGAGCCCAAAATCTCCAGGAGTATGAGGCGTCCAGAAACAGAGGGGCATACCCGCCACTTATATTGGCTTCGAGTTGAGCACGGACATATATATATATATATATATATATATATATATAATATATATATATATATATATATATATATATATATATATATATATATATAGAGGAAGTTTACGCCTTTCAAGATTCAAGCTTAACTCGATACCAGTATTAGTGGCGGGGATGCCTCTCTGTTCCTGGGCGCCTCATACATGATGAGATTTAATACATCCTCGTGGTTCGTTATTTTGCAATTTCTGTTAACAATATCACACGTCTTCTGTAAGCAGGTGACATAGCGTTTTGATAATATACAAGTATCTTAATTCTCTTGACAGTTTCATTGATTGAATCAGTGTGGATTTTTTCCCATCCTGTGTATCGTGTCCATACTATCCCTCATTGAATAAATGTTTTTGTTAATATCTGTCTGGCCCTAGAAATCGCCAACGTAGTATTAGATGGAAGAAAATTCTCACAGTTATTTACTACGAACCAGGATATTACCATGACAAAATAAAATCATAAACCAGGGAACAATATAGGACCTATACTATCATAAATACCTCTATCTACCTAGCAATTAGCATAGCAAATTAATAAACTCTTCTGCCCTTACGTTCCTAGCCCTTTTTTTTTTACTCCGCTCCACAGACGAGGTAGATATTTTAACAGAAAAAAATCTCCTTGTGGATTTTAAGCATCTATAGACACACAGAACCTCTTTTCTACTGTTCCTGTAAAGAGACTATACAAATTTTTGAAAGTGTGTACAATCGTGGAACACTGCACCCACCAAGAATACCTCGACAAACAATGGAAATGTTGTGAGTACGCACAAAGGAAGCTTCAGATGTCCATCGGGTAAGTTGTATTATTAGATCGATGGTGTAACAATAGACAGACCTGTAGGGATCCTGTTTGCCAAGGCATATACTCGTATGTGTCACGTGGAAGACTCCGTTGTTCAAACAGTGAGTCCTAAACCCAACATATATGTGAAATATGTATGTGGCATTTTTGTGGACGCCAATGAAGAACAATTGAAGACATAAAAAAGAGAAATATTGCTTACGCTTCACCACTAAAAAAGGTGTGGGTAATAAGATTCCTTTCCTGGATGTCTGGGTCGATGGGCCAGACAGTATTCTCACCACCAGTTTATACTGGAAACCGAGTGACACGGGTAAATTCTAATTGAAATAAACGAATGTCCCACAATGTCACATGTTTCCCGAAAAGTTGAGAAAGTTCTGCGTTCTATTATTAATAGAAACTGTTGAATAAGGAACCACGAAGACGTACTAAACCTCGTCATGAATTACCGGACTGTGAGAAAATCGTCATTAAACACGGAAAGCAATTCAGCAGCAAGAAAGGATAAACTGAAAGAGTAATTTTGTATACGAGCACTTGTTCGCATACAACAAATACGTATGATTTTGCAACTGTGAGTATATGGGATACATAACCCAGATATTATCCTAAAGAACAATTAACCACATGCATAGAGAGGTTTTAAAGCATGACCTCTTTCATAGTAATTGAAGTTCCATATTATCTGATCACCCACGTCTTCCATGTAATACCAAATTTCTTCAATAGAACAAACAACACTAAACCCTGTGTGCAAAAAGGTCCAAATGAAAACATTGGAAAGGTTCTGCAGAACGTTTGTGCGAAAGGTACTGTTGTAATTTGGCAACATAAAAAAGAAAAAGAAAAGAATGTAGGAGATGCGTTGAAGATGTGTAGATATGCAGAATAGAACCAAGAGAATTGAAGGAGGTGGTACAGGACAGAAAGACATGGCGAGACGTTTCAAAAGCGGTCATGGATCACCAAGTGGCCCGAAGACCAGCAGAGTAAGGGTAAGAGTAAGTAAAAAAAAAAAAAAAAAAAGGATCGAGAGAGTTAGACAAGATGATGCTGTTTCGCCTAAGCTAATTACAGGTTGCCTGAAAGGTATTTTCAGAGAGTTGGGTTGTGAAAGGAAATGTTTGAACATTGATATTCTAATCACCTTAGGTTTGTGGGTGATGTTATTCTCATATAAAATGTGACCAGTTCAGCTCACAAAAAACGACGTTTTATTCACCCAATGTCGGACGTCCTTCTTTCTTGTGAATAGATGTCAGCTTCCTCTCCACACACCTAACAACTACATGCTACACTACCTACCACTAACCCCCTAACTGTACACACACCCTAACCTCCTAATTGCACATCCTTCCGCATACGCCTTCTTTCTCTCCCGCCTACCCAAGCACTGACTCATTGACACCCAAACCCGTCGTCCCCGACCCCCGGTGCCAATGCTCCCGCGGTCAGGGGTGCCACTGGTCTTCCTCCTCATCTCACATATTCCGTACATTCGTCCACCACATTTACACCACACCCCCTTTGATCTCAAGATCATTCTGTTCCTCATCTTCTCCATCTTCTAAGTCATAGCCCTCTAACCATCCCGGAAGACTGTACCGGGTGGCTACAAGAAATGAAAGTCAAATAGTGGGAAGCACACTGTAATCACTGATACCACTGACAACTAATGCGTGTGAATACAAAGAGAGCTGGCTCCGAACTGACGCCAAGCTGCCAATTCGCGCGAAAAAGACGTGCATCGCATTTGCGATATCCAATATAATTACAATTATACACAATGATTACACATAATTACAATGAATAATAAAACAACAAATAACAAAACATATGACAATTTTATAAAGAGGGGGAAACATATAATTCCCCAAATAAGCAACACACAAGTACAATGTACAATAATAATGGTATGATATACAACATACCACGCTAACACAAGACGTCTGCTTCGCTGCGGTCGCCTTAGCGTCGCGTCTCGTTCTGCTGCCATGTCGACACTCTCAGTGTTGCTTTCTCCGTCGTCAACTATCCGAAGTAGGTCCAAGATATGCAGCGGCATTCAATTTACAGAAACACTACTCTGCGAAATTACTTCTGTCACAACACCCCTCGCCCTTTGCGAGGTATATTTGTTAGTTTGTGGTTTCACCCACACCTCCTCCCCAACTCGCACCGACACAGTTCCTTCCTCGACTTTAGTCGGTAGTGTCGGCGCTACGCTTGAATGCCACTCATACTTGAATATGACCTTCTGGGAAACCAATTCTTTATCTTGTCACGACCTGGGAGACATATTATACCAAAAGATTGCCTCCTCAGGCGACATTAGTATTCTCTCGGTGATAGCCTTGATGGCGCGGTGATGTCGCTCCACTATCCCGTTTCCACTTGGTCTGTAGGCAGCTCTAAAGAAACGCTTTGTGTTCCACTTGCCCAGCATTTCCTTCAGCACTTGCGATTGAAACGCGGTGCCATTATCCATTAACATTTCATCAACTGGTCCCCTCTCCAGAAATATCTCATTGAGCACACGCGAAATTTCAAGTCTCGTCTTCATCTTCCATGCCTTCCAGATGGTGAGTCGTCTGGGACCACATTCCACCATTGAAAGGTACATACCCACTCGGTAATGAGTTATGTCAACCGCTAATCTTCCCCAGTTCTCCTTCAAGCCGATTTCTCCCGAAGCATAGAGTCTCGGAGCGGGATCAATCGACTTATATCAGATGTATGCTCTTACAGATCGCTGAACCTCCTCCCTCGTGATATTCGGGCTCACTCTCCGTGTAGGAGGCTGGTAGACAAGGGGGTAAGAAAGAGGGGTAGATGACGAGTGTTATACTTTTATAGTTAAATTATTGATATAATACCCGAAGGCGAGATTGCAAGGAATTGAACAAGTTCACTCTCCGCCTAATGTTTATAAACAATCACCGGGGACCCGATTTCATTGCTGCATAATGTTCATGCTTATGCTAATGTAACAATATGTAAACTAAGTCAGTGTGCAGTGAATTTGACATTACTTGAGTAAGCAGTATTACAAGTGAAGTTGTAACGGTGGATCTGATTAGAGAAAGGGTGGACGAGGAGAAAATTCAATTGGTTCACAATTGTAAGCTCATGCCCTTAAGGAAGGTTCTTAAATCTAAAATTAAAGACCATTGGACTAAAGAAATAATGACGTCATTGCAGAACTGACCTAGGACCCAAATTGAGTGTTCTTGATGGGAGCCCCCTAGTGTAACTTAGAGAACCAAGTGTAGTAATATTTGGGGAGAAAAGAAAGAAAAATTAAGCTTCGTTTAATTTCCTCTCTCCTATATATAAGATAATAATATATGCGCTATATCCTAAGTGATTATAGAACTTGACTAAGTCAGAAGATCGAAGGCACAGGGCCTACCAATTAAAACTGTGAGTGACTATCGTACGTGTAACAAATACAGTGGTGAAAGGAAAGTAGAAAGTGAGAGACTTACTAAACGAAAGTAAAAGCACGAAAGAAAGACGGTACATAGGGGCGGCAACAGCGTGGTGACAGACGTCACACTCCGAGCCAAGAACAATGACCTGTCAACTCCAAGGTGGCGCGCCCCAGGTAATTCCTCCACGCCCATGGGTCCTGCTGGATACTCCGCGCCCAGGGATCCTGCTGCACACACCTCGGCAGTCTTCTTTGCCCGTCCATCGGGCACTTTCAACTAACTTTTCCTCACCCTGGTTAATCCGTTCGCTTTGTCCTCTCCTGATGGCACTCTACGTTCACCTCTGACTGAGTTCGTCTATCAACTCCTTCAAGACCCCCAGTCGCCGTTTCACAATTACTTCTAGTGCTCCTCTCGTCTACACTCTTTTCTCTGCGGTCAGTACCGCGCTGGTCCATCCCACCACCGTGGTTGAATCAGTTCTGATTTCAACCTCTCTCAGCCTCTAATTCAATGCCAGGTTGACCCCTTTTACAATCACATCCAACCCCGACACGTTAATGCAATGGCAATCACATCCCGAGCACGGAATCACGAGGACGAGAAAAAACATCGGCAAAACGCCGGACAATAAAGCCGGTGTTTATCGGATTCTGTGCTCGGGATGTAAAAAAAAATCCTACATTGGGGAAACATCACGCGATCTAAAAACCCGGATCCGAAAACAACGATACGATGTCCGCCATGAAGTCACCACCAACGCGTGTGTTGCACACAGGAACATTAGCAACCACCTGATGGACTTGGGGAATGTAGAATTTCTGATACGTAAGCCCGATAAGATCCGTAGAAAATGTTTGGAAGCAGCCATCATACAAGGAACCAACACATTTGAACAAAATTGGGGCATGTTCAGTATCTCACCCCACCTAATTCCTTTAATACCCATTGCCAACAAAATTTTAAGCTATCCCTAGTTGCCCTCTAAAAATCCCATTTTTCCTCTCAAGGTCGTTGTCTACCCTCAGTAGACAATTGGTCACCCTTCTTATTTTCATCTTCCTTTGTTCCTCGGTTTTAAGCTAATGTCCTTGACCCAGCCAATTGTTCCATTCGACCTTTCACCTTTCCTGTTCCCAGACGTTTGATCCACCTCCTCCTTAACCTTTCCTAGTATTCAGTAACCTCTATACTCATCTCTACCTCCCTTGCTCCCTTCCGTCGTTCTCCCCGTTCCTCTTATTTAATTTTAGTCATGTGTATTATGACTATGTACTTGAAAAAAACTGTAACAAGCGAAACGTCGTACTAATAGTCTCCGTCCTCACATGGTGTTTATTTCGATAGAAGTGAGCATATTCACATTGTAGACTTAATATAAGAAGTGCTAAATCACAGGTACAAAGTGGTACAAAGAACACATCTTTTTTGTTTACTGTTCAATGCACGCAGCTTAATGAATAAACTGCCAGAATTAGAGTGTTTAGTTAAAAAAAAAAAAAAAAAAAAGCCATAATAATGATTACAGAAACTTGGGTGGACGAATACATTAATGATGCAGAACTACGTTTTTATGGCTATGACATGTTCAGAAAGAATAGAAAAAATATAAGAGGTGGTGGATGTATCGTATATGTTATAAACAATCTCCAAGCAAGGTTAGCAGCAGGCTTTCAAGAAGAACAAGATCCCTATGAACCCGTCTACATATTGGAAAGATGTTACCTCTGCCAATCAGCATCAAGAGACTATGAAGAAAGCCTACCAAATCAAATTGAGCATATATGTAGCAGATATAAAAAAAAATTATCGTTGGAGGAGATTTTAATCAGAGTTTAATTAACTAGGAGACACTCCACACTGACAGTAGAGATGAAAGATTCCTTGGAATGGTCATAGATAATTGTCTTATCCAAGATGCTGTAGAGCCAAGCCGAGAAACATATTGGACCTTATCCTAACTTCAGAACCCAATCTAGTCAATAATGTAGTTGTCACAGCACCTTTAGGAGCAAGTGACCACAATACTATAGAATTTACAATTAGAATAGAAGTTGAGACTAAAAACTGGTGTACAGAGAGTTATAATAACAGGAAAGCTAATTATAAAGACATAAGAAAAGAGTTCACAGCCATAGACTAGAACAGCACGTATATAGATGAAACGGCAAGTGAAATGTGGAACATCCTCAAGTTAGAATACAACAGAATTATTAACAAGTATATGCCCAAAATTAGATACAAAACATCTAACAAGGATCCGGTCTGGTGGAACGACCAAATATATAGACTTCAGAGAAATAAAATCAGATGGTGGAAAACATTCGAGGAAACTGATAACCAACAATATTTTTACAAGTACAAAAAGCTATGAAAGCCAAAGGGAGATATGTAACTAATATCCCAAACAAAATTAAGAATTATACCAAAGCATATTACAAATATGTTAAAAGTGAAATGACAGTAAAGGAAAGAGTCGATCCATTGATCAAACCAATGAGTAACGAAAAAGTGACAGATAGTGGAGAAATGTGACACCAATCTTTAAAAGGAGATCGAAAGACCTTGTAAGCAATTACAGGCTGATAAGCCTAACATCACAAGCTAGGAAAGTATTGGTGTCACTGATAAAAGATTAACTTATGAACTATCTACTAACTAACGATCTGATCAAGGAAAGCCAACACTATTTTATGCCAGGAAAATCATGTCTAATGAATTTACTAACATTCCTAAACGTGGTATCCAAATACACTGATGGAAGTAGCCCAGTGGATATAATGTACCTAGATTTCTCGAAGGCGTTTGACATTCCCACACCAATGGCTAGCCAAGAATATAAAAGCCCATGGATTCAAGGAGAGGATCACGGAATGGATAAAAGCATGGCTAAAAGGTAGAATGAAGAGAGTGATTGTAGAAAGTAAAACACCAAAATGGCAAGAAGTCAAGAGTGGTGTACCACAAGAATCTGTCCTTGGACCTATACTCTTCACACTATTCATAAACGACATAGATTGGGTCTTAGTATCCCACATACTTAAATTTGCGAATGATAAAAAAAATTTGGGGGGAAAGCACCTACTCCAACAGAAATACAGAATTTACAACAAAACCTAAACAAGCTATACAAATGGTCAATGGACTGGTGCATGCTATTCAATGTTGAAAAATGTAAATGCCTACATGTTGGACATAATAATGCACACCACACATATACTCGTACTGTAAATTAGGTGGAGAACCAATTCTAAACGCCAACATGGAAAAGACCTGGGAGTAATAATTCATAAATTTTTATCTCCAAGTAATCACATTGTCACTGCAGTTAAAAAGACTAACCAAGTTGTGGGTAGCATTCGAAGAATATTCGAGGATCGTGGCATGAAGAATATGATTAAATTATACAAATGGTTGGTACGCCCACATTTGGAATACTGGAGGCCATATAATTAATGTGACGTGGATAACTTGGAGAGGGTCCAGAGAAGTATGACTAAAATGATTGGGGGACTATCAAACATGCCATACAGTAAAAGGCTGAAAAAGGCCAAACTTGCCACAGTGGAAGTTAAACGATTGATTAGTGGCCTTATCGAAGATAATACGAGATTTTGAAGGCCTGAACTCCCATGACTTCGAGATCAGACAAGGACCCACTAGATAACATGATTACAAAATTTTTAAGCACCGACCCTGACTCGACATATTTACTCACGCAGAGAGTGACAGAGGAGTGGAATAAATTGCCAACAGAGGTAATTTCAGTTAAAATTGTAAACATCAAGAAGACAGAATTTGATTTCTAGTTTTGTTTACATCACAAACCGCTGTCTTTTATTGCTATATCTACATTAATAATGAATTATTTTGAACGCTTCACACCAAAAAAGGTAAGTCCACAAAAAAATAAATAAATAAATAAATAAATAAATATAATACAGAAAATGAAATTGAAAAAGAAGATAATTCTCAAGTTGGATACTCTGCCATGGAAGTAAGTGGAATTCTTACAGAGTTGGAAATATTTAGACTTAATTTCATCACACGAAGCTAGATTATACGGACTAGATAATAAACTTCAGCAGGAAAAGGACACAAACCTGGCTTAAGAATGGAGATTGATAAATTAAGAAGGGAGAATAAAACTTTGATATATGAGAGGAAAAATCTAACCATGGAAGAAAAAGAGGATGGGCCAACAACAAATGAGGATAGGAGAAATGGAGCAACCTTTAAAGAGATCATGGAGCAACAGGAAAGAAATAGCCTGAAAGAAGGAATGGTCAAGAATATATATATGTATATATCACAGGTGAGAAATGTAGTAACACATTTATAAATCACAACTAACACCACAGTCGGACGAAAGAAAGAGTTGCGTAAGCGGAACTATATATTTCGATTGCTACCTGCAATCCTCTTCAGTAGTACAAAGTGGCAGGGAGGAGGCTATCTTAAGTAGCAACCTCTTACAAAAGAAAGGGAACACGAGAAAATACAGAACATCACTGCCCCAACCCTAGTTGACCTGAGGCTGACACGAGGTCGGGTCAGGGGGAGGGGGAGGAAGCTTGTTGACAATATTTTTGGTGATGAATAGTCCTGAAATGATGTCTGGGGTCCATTGACCCTTGGAAATATTCATCGTGGGCAGATAATCAATTAATGTTGATTCCACCATTTTCCTTCTGAACCCACACCCTGATTTGTAAATGAGATCAGATTTCTCCCAGTCCATCCGGTGATTAAATTTATCAACGTGTTGAAACACTGCTGAATTTATTTGGCCATATCTAATCGACCTTTTGTGTTCATTTAATCTTGTCGGTAGGTCTCTTCCCGTCTGGCCAATGTAAGAAAGGTTACAATCTTTACATGGAAGGGAGTAAACACCTGGGATATGTTCTTCTTTCAACCTCTGGTGAACATTAACAACTTTTTTATTAATAGTATTAGGGTAGTTATGAATTAAATTTACTTTCTCTTTGGGAAGAAACTTGGACAATTGACTGATGGACTCTGAGAAGGGGATGACTAGGGGATTTTGTCTCTCTTTCTTTAACTTAGTGGAAGGGTGTTTGAAAAAACTTGCTCTGGCTTGACTAAGGGCTTTATCCAGAAACCAATGAGGGTAGGCTAATTTTGTTAATTGGGACTTGATGGAAGTTAATTCGTGTTCTAAAAATTGGGGGCTACAAATCCTAAAGGCTCGGAGAAAAAGTCCCGAAGCTACACTCCTTTTAATGTGATCTGGGTGATGACTGAAGAAATGGAGGTAACTACCTGAATGAGTGTTCTTTCTAAAAACAGTAAAGGCAAGCTTATTCCCATTCCTCATGATTAAGATGTCTAAAAAGGGGATTTTGTCATCTTTTTCCCATTCCACTTTGAACTTGATGTTGGTTGTTAAATTATTTAGTTTATCTAGAAAAATATCAAAAGGACCCCAACTCTCATCCCAAAGAGTGAAAATATCATCAACGTATCTTAACCAAATCATACCTGGGGGTTTAATTGTTGGAAGAAGAACACTCTCAAAGTATTCCATGTAAAGATTAGCCAGAACAGGAGAAAGATTCGAACCCATGCTACAACCAAACTTTTGCCTGAAAAACCGATTTTGAAAGGAAAAGACATTAGATGACACGCAGGTGCGTACAAGAGCAATGATTTTGCTCTTGTACGCACCTGCGTGTCATCTAATGTCTTTTCCTTTCAAAATCGGTTTTTCAGGCAAAAGTTTGGTTGTAGCATGGGTTCGAATCTTTCTCCTGTTCTGGCTAATCTTTACATGGAATACTTTGAGAGTGTTCTTCTTCCAACAATTAAACCCCCAGGTATGATTTGGTTAAGATACGTTGATGATATTTTCACTCTTTGGGATGAGAGTTGGGGTCCTTTTGATATTTTTCTAGATAAACTAAATAATTTAACAACCAACATCAAGTTCAAAGTGGAATGGGAAAAAGATGACAAAATCCCCTTTTTAGACATCTTAATCATGAGGAATGGGAATAAGCTTGCCTTTACTGTTTTTAGAAAGAACACTCATTCAGGTAGTTACCTCCATTTCTTCAGTCATCACCCAGATCACATTAAAAGGAGTGTAGCTTCGGGACTTTTTCTCCGAGCCTTTAGGATTTGTAGCCCCCAATTTTTAGAACACGAATTAACTTCCATCAAGTCCCAATTAACAAAATTAGCCTACCCTCATTGGTTTCTGGATAAAGCCCTTAGTCAAGCCAGAGCAAGTTTTTTCAAACACCCTTCCACTAAGTTAAAGAAAGAGAGACAAAATCCCCTAGTCATCCCCTTCTCAGAGTCCATCAGTCAATTGTCCAAGTTTCTTCCCAAAGAGAAAGTAAATTTAATTCATAACTACCCTAATACTATTAATAAAAAAGTTGTTAATGTTCACCAGAGGTTGAAAGAAGAACATATCCCAGGTGTTTACTCCCTTCCATGTAAAGATTGTAACCTTTCTTACATTGGCCAGACGGGAAGAGACCTACCGACAAGATTAAATGAACACAAAAGGTCGATTAGATATGGCCAAATAAATTCAGCAGTGTTTCAACACATTGATAAATTTAATCACCGGATGGACTGGGAGAAATCTGATCTCATTTACAAATCAGGGTGTGGGTTCAGAAGGAAAATGGTGGAATCAACATTAATTGATTATCTGCCCACGATGAATATTTCCAAGGGTCAATGGACCCCAGACATCATTTCAGGACTATTCATCACCAAAAATATTGTCAACAAGCTTCCTCCCCCTCCCCCTGACCCGACCTCGTGTCAGCCTCAGGTCAACTAGGGTTGGGGCAGTGATGTTCTGTATTTTCTCGTGTTCCCTTTCTTTTGTAAGAGGTTGCTACTTAAGATAGCCTCCTCCCTGCCACTTTGTACTACTGAAGAGGATTGCAGGTAGCAATCGAAATATATAGTTCCGCTTACGCAACTCTTTCTTTCGTCCGACTGTGGTGTTAGTTGTGATATGTATATATATATATATATATATATATATATATATATATATATATATATATATATATATACATATATATATATATTATATATACATGTGTATATATGTATATATGGATATCATCTATTTAATTTCTTCTTATCCAACACAGTGGGTTCTTGTTGAATTTTACGAATGTGTTACGAGATTACTTGTATGTATATATATATATATATATATATATATATATATATATATAATATATATATATATATATATATATATATATATATATATATATGTGTGTGTGTGTGTGTGTGTATGTATGGATGATACTGTGATGCATGAGGGGGAGTGGGTTGGGGATGGTGGGTGAGGAAGTATGTATGAGAAAACATTTGACGCAGCCCGAAGGGATTTCTCCCCGTCTTCTCCTTTTCTTCATGAGGGGACGGAGGGGGGGGGGTCGCCGAATTTATGAAGCGGCCTTGCTGTGGATGTGCTGTGTCTTACGACACTGCTTCTGACCCAGGGCAGTGGACAGGATGCAGGGATAACCCGTCATCCAGGGGGTGCCAAGATAAGAGGGAGAGAGGAGGGTGGAGGGGAGTGGAATATGTAGGGAATGGAATGGGTGGGAGTGGTCTCTATGCCTTTTTCTTTTTGGCTACCCCCCGTGTAGGGGGAAAAAGCCTTTGGTATATGTATATATATATATATATATATATATATATATATATATGTATGTATGTATATATGTATGTATATACAGTATAAGAGAATCTTTTGTCAGACACATTGTAGACAAGTCTAGATGCGTCTTATTCTTTGGATACCAAGAAGAATACAACACCTCATGAAAGTTACAAGGAAAAGAAATGCAAATAATTAGGGAATTTACACCAACAACTCTAGGGAAGGATTTGGATGTAACAGGCAAGATTGAAAACGTGTATAGGTTAGGAAACTATAGGAGAAACTGTGCACGTCCAACGAAAATAAAGTTAAAGTCGCAAGCCATGGCAAAAGAAGTAATCAGCATGTCTTGGAAGTTAGCACGAAAAGAAAAGCTGAAAAATATTTGGATTAGGAAAGATGCTAACGAAGAGGAACGAACAATGACACGAAAGCTGTTAGTGGAAGCCAAAACCAAAAATGATAGGAGGACCAAAGATTTATTGATTGATTGATTTATTTATCTATTTATTTTTCTAAGAGAGAGGGAGTTGTCAATTAGAAGGTGAATATATGGTTTCTAAGGAAAAAAAGAGGGCATTATTGCAAAGTAAGAACTACAATGAAACTTAAAATAGCATATGTTAATATTGATGATTTACTATCAGCTAACCTATACACGTTTTCAGTGGAGGACAAAAGATCATGATGGGATGTAATGATAGTGAAGGACAAAATATCACGATGGGATGTAATGATAGTGAAGGACAAAATATTACGGTAGGATATAATGTCAGTGGAGGACAAAATATAATTTTAGGAAGGGATGTCGGACAGAATGTCAATGAACGACGGGAGGCCGCTGTGGAACCCGGTGACGTGGGGGGGGGGGCAAAGTGTACATAAGAGATCGGATGACCGTGAGCTACTAGATGTCTGTGATGGAGGAAATGTTAATGAGGCAATGAATGTCAATGAAGGACCAAATATCAATATAGAGAAAGGTGTCAAGAAAGAACAAAATTATAATGTAAGGCATGATATTGAAACTCAAAACATGTCAAAAAGAAATAATCACGAGTTTCTTAAAACCATGTACTTTAATGCTCGTAGTATTAGGACTAAATTCCAAGAAATACAAGCATATGTTAAAAGCGAAAATCTCGATATGATAGGAATAACCGAGACATGGTTAAATGGTGGAGAGTTTGAAGATGAATTTGATATTGCTGGATTTTAACACTTTCATCAGGATAGAAACCACAAGAAAGGTGGGTGTTCTGTTGTACGTTAAATTAATGTCCATGCTTGTGTTTTATAGAAAGTGAAACAGGATGCATATGATAGTTTGTGGGTAGAATTAACCCAATCAAATGGACAAAAAAATGAATGTAGGTGTAATATATAGGCCAAAGACATTATCATTAGCAGACGAAAAACTGTTGGTTCAAGAACTATCTAGTTTTTGTAACCGGGACTTATTGATAATGGGTGATTTCAATTTTACTGACATTGATTGATGACCTTAAAACATGACCATATAGGTAGTCGGTTGATTGATTTTCTCGGTGACAATTACTTAGTTCAGCATGTAAAAGAGCCCACAAGTCATGGAAACTTACTCGATATATTGATCACTAGCCGCGAAAGCATGATAACCGATGTAGAAGTTGGTGAAACTATATTATTGCAAATAGCGATCACAACTTAGATTCAAACTACTAAAACAATTTAGAATAGATACTTGTATTTCTAAAATACCCGATTTCAGTAAAGCTCATTTCATAGGACTACGTCAGGAGTTTCAGCTTACAGATTGGGAAGCAAAATTAAGCGAAAGACCTGTAGATCAGATGTGGGAAATATTTCAAAATACGCTTACTAAGCTGATTCATACTTACATCCCATTTAAAGACAGACGTCCCCCAAATCAGGCTCGCCCAAAATGGCTTGGCAAAGAAACTGAAAAAAGTATTGCTAAAAAGGGACAGGCTTATAAGAAATACAAATGCTAGGGTGCATCTAATGACTATCAAAGTTTTGTATTAATACAGAGAGATTTAAAAAAGACAACAAAAAAACGAAAACGACAATATGAAATGAATATCGCTGATAAATCCAAAGAGAATCCCAAAGAATTCTATAATTGCATTAGAGACAAAAAGGTTATTAGGAATTACATTGGTCCACTATTATCTATTGACGGTCAACTTAAATATTCCAATAAAGGAATATGTGATATTTTAAACAATTATTTTGGCTCAGTATTCGTAAACGAAACACCTCAAAGTGAACTCCAAACTGAAACCTGTGAAATGTCTATGGTGAACTTACTACGGTAAATAACGCAATAAATAAATAAATAAATAAAAATAAAAGGTGTATAGAAAACTCAAAGTTGATAAAACATCAGGGCCTTGCGGTTGGCATCCAAGAATCTTAAAGGAAATGAAAAATGAGATTGTTGTTCCATTGGAATTTATTTTCAAGAAATCTATCATATCCGTAGATGTCCCAAGAGAATGAAAGCTAGCTAACGTTATTCCCATATTCAAAAAGGTGACAAAAAGAAACCAAGTAACTACAGGCCTATAAGTTTGACTTCAATCGTAGGAAAAATATGGAAACTATCATCAGATATGCTATCGAACATCATTTAGAAAGTTACTGTTTGATAAATGATAGCCAGCATGGTTTCAGACGGAAACGTTCTTGCGTGACTAACTCGAATTCTACAACACAGTCATCTCGAATAATAACAAAAGAAACAATATAGATTTAATATATCTAGACTTTGCAAAAGCTTTTGATACCGTCACCCACGAAAGACTACTTACTAAATTAAGTTCACACGGAATAAGTGGTAGTCTATTAAGTTGGACTAGTAATTGGTTGAATGATCGCAAACAGAGAGTTGTTTTGAATGGCAAAACTTCTAGATGGAAAAATGTTACGAGTGGAGGTCCTCAGGGTTCCGTTCTTGGGTCACTTCTATTCATAGTACATATAAATGATATAGACCATGGACTAAAATCTATTGTTTCCAAATTTGCTGGTGATACAAAACTGTGCGGAATGGCAAATGATCACTTAAACCTGTTAGATATTCAAGAAGATTTAGATCAATTACTGCAATGGTATGAAAAGTGGCTAATAGAATTTAACACAAGAAAATGCAAGGTAATGCACATACGTAAAAATAACAGTAAGTACGATTACAATGTATTTGGAAATTCGTTAACAGAAGTGGATAGTGAAAAGGATCTCGGCGTAATTATCAGTAACGATCTAAAATCATCTAAGCAGTGTATTTCAGCCTCTGAGAAAGCAAATAATATTCTAGGATTGATTGCGCGATCTTTTGCTTCAAAAGTCCATCACTCATTAATAAGCTATATAAATCGTAAGTTCGTCCACATTTGGAATATGCTGTTTCCGTATGGTTACCGAATCTCATTAAAGACATTGAGAGATTGGAAAAAGTACAACGGCGAGCCACAAAACAGATTCCAAATATAAAAAGTAAATCATACGAAAATCGACTAAAACATATGAATTTGTTTTCCCTAAAAAAGTGTAGACTCAGAGGTGACTTGATATAGGTCTTTAAGATTTTAAGGGGAATTGATAACATCAAAAATGACAAAAAATTCACACTGAATGAGAATCAGACAAGAAACAATGGTCTCAAACTGTTAGGGTATAAATCTAGTTTGGAAGTGGGTAGCAACAACTTTGCCAACCGTATAGTTAATACATACATACATATACCAAGGCTTTTTCCCCCTTACAAAGGAGGTAGCCAAAAAGGGAAAGGCATAAAATCACTCCCACCCATTCCATCCCCGAATACACTCCACACCCCTCCCACCCTCCCTCTTATCTGAGCACCTCCTGGATGACGGGCCATCCCTGCACCTTGTCCACTGCCCTGGGTCAGAAGCAGTGTCGCAAGACACAGCACATCCACAGCAAGGCCGCTTCATTAAATAGGCGACCCCTCTCCGTCCCCCCATTGCATAAAAGGAGAAGACGGGGAGAAATCCCTTCGGTCTGCGTCAAATATTGCTCACACATACTACCTCACCCCCATCCCCCCGCCCATTCCACCTCATACAATCACAACATCATCCATATACAACCATTCTCCATTCACCCCTGTCTTCTGTCCTCTCCCGTCCTTCCTCAACAGACATTCCCCTCTTCCCCAAAGCCCCCTTCACCCCATCCATCCCCCTCATCCTAGGACGTCCGCTCATGTTCACTCCTTCCACATCTGCCTTCCATACCTCTTTTACTGGTCTTTCTTCACTCATTCTTTCCATGTGTCCAAACCATCCTAATATTCTTTCATCAACCCTATCTCCCAGCTCCTTTTCCACCCCTGTTTTCCTCCTCACCCCCTCATTTCTCACTCTATCTAGCCTAGTAACCCCCATCATACTTCTCAGACACATCATCTCAAACACATTCAAACTCCTTCTCTCTTCTTCTCTTATGTTCCATGTTTCTGCCCCATACAGTGCTGTTGGTACAATCACTCCTTCATACAGTCTCCTCTTAGCATCCATTCCCAAATGTCTATTCCTCATTACACTCTTTAATCCACCAAGGCATTTACTCGCTTCTCTCAATCTACATTCTACTTCCACCTTCACTCCACCTTTTCCTGCCACATTTGCACCCAAGTATCTAAAACTATCCACTTCCTTCAGTCGCTCTCCCTTAATGCTCACTTCCAGTCTACTGCCACTTTCACCCCTTGTACATCTCCTCACCTTACTTTTACCCACATTTATCTTTAGATTTCTTCTATCACATACTCTCCCAAACTCTGCCACCAACTTCCTCAATCCCTCCTCCGATCCTGCCACAAGCGCAGTGTCGTCCGCAAACAACAGCTGGCTCACCTCCCACTTTTCTCCATTTTCTTTAACCATCTCCAATCCCTTGCCCACTACCCTTGCATTTACCTCTCGCACCACCCCATCCATGTATAAGTTGAACAGCCAGGGCTATATAACGCATCCTTGACGAAGTCCCACCTTTACCTCGAACCACTCACTCTCTCCATTTCTAATCCTGACACAAGCTCTACTACTCTCATAAAAACTCTTGACAGCTCCTAGAAGCTTTCCTCCTATCCCGTATATCTGCATAACCTCCCACAGTGCCTTTCTGTCTACCCTATCATAAGCCTTTTCCAGATCCATAAAAGCCCAAAAAACATCCTTCCCCTTTCCTATGGCTTTCTCACATATCTGTCTTACCACAAAGATCTGATCTACACAACCTCTGCCCATCCTAAATCCACGCTGTTCCTCACCAATTACTCCTTCTTTTCCTCTCCTAATCCTCTCAATCAAGATAATCCCATTAGCCTTCCCAACTACACTTAACAAGCTAATCCCTCTGAAACTACTACATTCACATTTGTCCCCTTTTCCCTTGTAAAGAGGAACTATACAGGCACTCCTCCAGTCCTCCGGCACTCTACCCTCTCTCCAGCAAACATTAAATAACCTCACCAGCCAGTCCACCATAACTGTACCTCCCTTTTTCAGACATTCTGCATGGCATCCATCCAGACCAGGTGCCTTACCTGCTGTCATCATCTTAACAACTGCCTTCACCTCATCCTTCCTTATTTCTCCTCCATTTTCCTCACTCACCACTCTCATTTTCTTCGCATTTCCCACTGCAGCTATCTTTCCCTCCCTATCCTCCTTCACATTTAGCAACTCCCTAAAACATTCTGCCCATCTTCCCCTTACTGCCTTCTCTTCCATTATCATCTCTCCATCTGCACCTTTTACCTTTTCTTCTCTACTTGATTCGCCTCCTCTTCCTCTCTTAATCTCTTTCCAAAACATCATTTTATTACTTTCAAAATTTTCTGTCATACTCCTACCCCATTTCACATCTGCTCTCCTCTTTGCCTCCTTTACCTTTTGCTTAACTTCCTTTCTCTTTTCTTTGTACCTCTCATATGACTCCCTCGTCCTATTTTGTAACCAATCTGTGAAAGCTCGCTTCTTCTCTTCTACAAATTTTTTGTTTCCTCATCCCACCATTCACTACCCTTTCTTCTATTTCCCCCTGTCCTTCTTGTTCCACACACCATCCTTGCACACTTTATGACTCCCTCCTTGAACCATCCCCATTCCTCCTCCACACCCAGCTCCACTCTATCCTTTACTATCTCCCACTCCTCCTTCAGCTTCTTCTTCAACTCCTTCTCCTTTTCCTTTTCATTCAAAGAGTTCACTCTAAGAACCTCCCTACCTTTTGTCCCTTTCCTCTTTCTCCATCTATCCTGCAGAGGCAGTGAAATGTAGTTCAGTTCGAAGCTTTAAGAATCATTTAGATAAGCACCTAAGCAAGATACTGTAATGACTGTCATTTATTTTATATTATTTGTTTATTTTTTCATCATTTGTCTGCTTGTTTATTTTTATTTGGTTGATTCTCATTTATTATTAGTTATATGTCAATTTATTATTATTTACTATTTACCTGTTTGTTTATTATTTAACTATAACTATGCATTTATTCATTTTATTTATTATTATTTACATTATTATAGTTTTTATTTATTCATTTATGTATCTATCTATCATTATTATATTTGTTCGCATCCAACCTTGATATGGACCAAAAGGTCTCCTGTCGGCATGCTCCGCCTTTGTAATCCTTTGAAAAGTTGGACATAAATGACTACTTAAGGATAAATGAACCTGATATATTGTGCCTAGTAGATACTAAACTCCCCATTTTTTTACAGTTGGGGAACAACAGATACACCTGGAGAAGAGATAGAGAAGAAAAGAATGGTGGAGTAATAGTTGTGGTGAGAAGTGGCACAAAGGTGTACGAAGTAAATCTGAGTGAAGGCAGGGCTGAAGCAATTCACCTAAAGATCATTACTAAAGGACACAATAAAACAGACTTCATGGTGGCATGTTCCCCCAAGACAAGAACTTGGGATAAAACTGATTGTGTGTGTGTGCTACAAGAGAGAGAGGGGTGGGTGGACTACGTGTACTTGGACCTTTACCTTGAATTTACCTTGAAGCGCTTCTGCCTCAAGGGAGTGTTGCTCCCCCGATGGATCTTGAGGCAAGGCCACGGCGTAGCTGCCACCTTTCAGTTTGTTGTTTGTAGTCCAGCTGGTCAATAATGGAGTTGGAATTCGCTAGTCGCGATGCTGTATAACCTGGGATGCCCGGCTGATATGGTAGGGTTGACAAGAAATTGTCAAGTTTCCTTTTGAAAACTTCTGTTTTAACACCTGTAATGTTACGTAGGTGTTTAGGTAAATGATTGAACAGTCGGGCCCCTTTTCTTAAGATGCTGTTGTGTTGAAGCGTCTTGACATTTAGATAAAACATTTGATAAAGTACCTCACAGTCGACTTATGGGTAAATTGGAGTACGTTGGAGGACTGAGAGGCAAACTATTAGAATGAATTAAAGACTTTTTGAAGAACAGTAGTAAAGAACAAGATGTCAAGTTGGAGAACAGTAACGAGTGGAGAACCACAAGGCTCAGTGTTTGCACCAATAATGTTTTTTGTCTATGTTAATAACATGATGGAAGGAACAACAAGCTATCCCAACATATTTGCAGATGATGCAAAAATCATGAGCAGAGTGAAAAATGAGGAGGGCGGTAGAATATTGCAAAAATATCTAGATACTATTTTTGCATGGAGCCAATAATGGGAAATGAGGTTCAATACAAAAAAATCTATAGTATTAGAAATGGGTAATAGTGGCAAAAGGCCATCCTTAGATTATTCTTTGAGAAGCAAACACATTACAAAAGTAAAAGAGGAGAAAGACTTGGGTGTGTTGATAAAAGACAACCTGACATCTGACAGACATACCAGCAGGATTTTGGGAGAGACACATGTACTACTACAGAATATTAAGGTGGCGTTCCATTGTATGGATGAAGAGATGATGAAAAAACTCATCGAAACCCTGATACATCCAAGACTGGAATATACATCAGAAGTATGGTCCCCACACAGGGTGAAGGACATAAGCAAGATTGAGAGAATACAAAAGGCAGCAATCAGACTGGTCCCCAGCCTGGCAGATAAACCATATGAGGAAAGACTAAAGGTACTGGGTCTGCCAACTTTGAGATATTGAAGATAAAGAGGTAACATGATTACATTGTTTAGGTCACTAAAAGGGATAAATTGCATTGATAGAAGAGATTGTACACACCACAATAACCAAGTGGCATAGAACGCGCGTAATGTCGCCGACAAGGGACCTGACGCGACTTTGACGGTGCGACCCTGCTTGACCAGTTTAGCGACGATGCTATTGTGGTAGAGAAAGAGGGTTAGATGAATTCGTCTCCTTTATTATCAAGGTATAAATGAACTGATTTTACATGCGGCAGGAGCCGATATATATACCACGTGGGTAGTGACCCGTGGTGCGTGATTACATAACTGCACTGGACTAGGTTAGGTCGGGTCAAGCAGGGTCGCACTGTCAAAGTCGCGTCAGGTCTACCCTTGCGGGCGACGTCCCCATCTTGTCCATGAAAGTAAGGACAAGACCTTCGCATCTATATCTCTAGCAGACCATAACGGGTCTCCATCGACCGCCTAAAACCACCACACTGCGCCATTCCGCCCACAAAATTCTCATGTGCAGGACGCCCTCTGAAGCCAAGGCCATTTTGAGAGGGGAATATTGTACACACCACAATAATCACGTGGCATGGAACGCACGTTATGTCGCCCACAAGGGTAGACTTGACGTGACTTTGACAGTGCGACCCTGCTTGACCCGACCTAACCTAATCCAATGCAATTATGCACACCACGGGTCACTTCCTACGCGGTATATATTTCGGCTCCTGTCGCATGTAAAACAGTTCATTCATACCTTGATAATAAAGGAGACGAATTCATCTAGCCCTCTTTCTCTACCTCAGTAGCATCGTCGCTACAAGATTTTGTGATTAAAGATGGAAGGGCTGAAGCCATTGAAGTAAATTAAGAAAGACCATATGTCGAACGAATGTGAAGAAATACAGTTTTCCATATAAATGTATGTGTGGAATAACTTAGGTGATATAGCCCAAGCTCAAACAATACGTGAATTCTAATCTCGATATGATAATTGGAAATCAAAGCTATAGATCAAGTTGGAACCTTACATAAATTTGAGTCTAGGTATATTAAAAAATTAGGGAATAGGAGACAAGTCCCAACAAGCGATATGCTTTCCTATGTACTACAATTAGGTAAATACAAGGAATTTATGTTCATGGTGTTACGATCGCAATGTCAACATTGGCGGGAGTGTGATGTCAACAAAGTTTGAAGTTCGAATGAGTGTCTACTGTATACATTTTAGAAGTAGAGTTGGTGTTAGTTGACGATATTGCTCTAAACGTCTTTCGGGATAGTACTTTCAATAGTGAATGAAAAATTAAGAAACATAACTTTCACCATTAAAACTACATTGAACTAATGCAGTTGGTGTACAATATAGAAGCGAGATCGAAATGAAATTTACTACATCCATTCAGGCAACTTTTGTGTCGAATGCCTACAGTTATCTACAGGGTCGTCTCGTTTTGGTAATGATAACTTGAAAATTGAAGTGTCTTGAAAAATTAACATAAAAATTAGGTAGTGTTGATGTAAAATCTTTGTTGTCCACCTTAAATTTATGGTGATATGTGGGAAAAAAATGGCTGAATTTGATTGGAAATTGGTGATTAGATTAGAGTTGCAAGAGAACTGGCAACCGTCGTTGCACATAGTCAAGTTGAAGTGTAATTCAAAATGTGATTTATCATTGATGATGCAAACTTGTTTTGGGTTTCACTGATAAATCCATATCCTCGCAGTTACCAGCACCAGTGTTTGAGCCCGCCCATAGACCCTGGCCTGGGAAGAAATTGATAGTCAATTGTATATAATAATTTGTGCTTGGGTTTGCTTATGTGTCAAAGGCTGGCAATAGGAGGAGGATTACAGTCTGTTTATTTATTATTAGCTTGGTAAATTAAGGTGATGCTATCACCAACATTGCCAACATTTTGCTGCAGGTTTTTGAAGGACTTTGGACAACTTGATACTGTTATGGTAATTGGTATTATTTTAAGGAACTACACACCCATGTGATGTATCAATACAAAATTAAATGTTAATTTGATCAATTGAAATACATCAACATAATATAATTTTTTCTTTATGGAAATTAGTACCAAGAAATTTTGTTAAAAGCAAATACAGCACTGAATGGAGCTGCAGTGATAGGTTCAAGATGCCATGTTTGTGTCGTCGACCTAGTCCCGTCAATGTCAGTTTGACGATGGTGATGGCTACTTCGTGCACGCCTAAATGATACCGGTATATCCATACAATATATTAAATATCACTTTTGTAAATTAAAATTCATTAATTCATGCTATTCTTTATAAATTTTTAGAAGTGCAGACCTACACAATTTAGCATTGAAAAATTAAATAATTTTGTAAATTATAACACACCAATGTAATATATGCTATTCTTGGCAGAAATTGATAATAGAAAAGGTTGCTAAAAGCTATAAACAAACAAACATAGCCACTTCAGTTGCTTGAGATGTCATCTTTGTTTCGGTAGAGGCAGAGGCCGAAGAAATTAAAGTATGATAAATTCATCTATTCTAACATAACTTATATACCCTAAACTACCAGCCTAACCTAACCTAACCTACCTACCAAACCTAACCTGCATTTAATAATGCAGTACCTGTAATTCTAGAGGTAATCAGGGTCATTGTTGTCATCTCTGACCTCCGAATCTATCAAAACAAAGATGGCGTCTAAAGGAGTCGAAGCGACTTCATTCATGTCTGTATAGGTTTTAGCAATATTTTCAGATATTGATTTCCTAAAAAAAAAAAAAAAATTATTATGTTGATGTATTAAAAAAAATAACAAAATTAATATTTAATTTTCTAATGCTATACTGTGTAGGTGTGTACTTCTAAAAAAAAAACTTTTCTTGAAGCAATGAAATGCCTCTACACCCCCTAGAATTGGATGCCAAAACTGGCCATCACCATTCTTGATGATGACGATGACCCTGATGACCTCTAGCATTACAGGAACTGCATTACCAAATTCAGGTTAGGTTAGAGCAGAACAATTTATCATACTTTAATTTCTTTGACTTCTGTATCTGTCAAAACAAACATGGCATCAGGAAGCACGCGTTGCAGCTCTGTTCAGTAGTGTATCACTTTTAATATGGTTTTTTGTTATTAATTTCTGCTAAGGAAAACATATTAGTGTATTATGATTTACAAAATTTATATTTAATTTTCTATTATCATATCAGGTGTGCACTTTAAATTTACCAGCAGTACTAATAAAATATTTATTATTTCCATGGTGTTGACAATATTGGCATAATAAGCCACAGTAGTTTTGCCTCATTCTATTGTCAGCTTTCCTTATGTGAATAAAAAAGAAAAGACAGTCAAAGATTACTGATATTTTGGAACTGATCCAGAGATGGTGTGGCTTAATTTGCGAATGTGCAAATATTAATTGTTGGTCATTGAATTATAGGTTTATGATGTGAATGAGTACTAGTAAAGTTATATTCTGTAATATTTTTATAAGTTTTTATATTTGTAAGTACTTGTTTGGATAAACAACAGGAATTGATATATTTAACATACTTATAAAATAACGTAGATCTATATTGTAGCACATTCATGAGTAGAATAAAATTAAACCTGTTCTCAGAGAAAAATAAGCTGAGATACAGAGTAAACCATATATTTTGACCACTGACTGTGGTCCTCTTCAGCAGATACATACATAGATTAGGAAACAAGAAGATATAAAGGGTGTTCAGGATAAATTTGACACTTTAGGAAAGGAAAGAAAAACATTATATCTTGAGGAACAATTTATGTATTCTCAAAATTCAAAGTACATCTCTTAGAGGATCTTTTGCCAAATACAGCTCACTCAAAGAAGCTACCCTGAGCCTCCACTTTGGCCTCCAGGTGGGACCTGAACCTGCAGCATGCGACCTTCATGTTGTCCTTCAAAAGACACCTGAACATCAATTTGATCCTGGCAATCAGCTCATCCTTGGTGTTGCAGATGGTACAATTTGTGTCTTTCAATTGTGCCCCACACATAATAGTCCATGGGTTTGCAATCAGGCAAGTTGGGGGGCCAGATGTTGGGACTGATGAAGTTGTAGAAGTTCTCAGACAGAGACTTCTGGGTTTTCCCGGAGGTGTGACACGGAGCTGAGTTGTGCTGCCATACGTATGGTCTTCCTGCAGCCATCCTCTCCACCCAGTGCATGACAACAGTGGACAGCAACTCAATAGCCACCTGAAGTGAGTCCAAGTCCCTCTTCAAAAATGTGGGGTGGCATGATGTGGCCTTTGCTAGAAACACACCCAAAGACCATCACAGTTTGAGGGAACTTGGTCTTCATGAAGTGTGTGACTCTGTGTGGACTGTAGGCTAGTTACCTGTTGTTCTACATGCTGTGCAACTGGTCCTGGCAGAAGTTCTTCTAGTCTTAGAAGAACCAGAGCATCCCCGGCTCGACTGGGTGTTTGACCTTATTGAGGAGTTTCTTGGCCTTTGTAAGGCAGTTTTCTTGGGGGGCCTTGGCAGTGAGAAGTTGGCCCTTGCACCTCTTGTATGAAGACTAGTGAAGATCCTCATTCAGGGTTTTCTTCATAGCACACCTCCAATGTCCATCTCTCTTGCCAAGGTCTGCATTGCCTTGCCTGGATCTTGCTGCACCTTTTTTTTTTTTTTTTTTTTTTTGCAGCTTCTTGACAAATTTTGTTGTGCGGACAGTCAGGACGCCTGCTGTGATCCTTTCTGTTAGCCACTGCTTCCACATTTCCATTGCAATTCTCCAGCTCACATCTCATAGCCTTCACAGTATTCAAGGAGCACTGAGCTGCAGCTAAGATTTCTGAATTTTTTAATCCAGCATGAATCATCATCATCATGCAGGTCACTATCTTCCAATATTCTGGTGCTTTCCATTTGTCCATGCTCTCTAGCTCTCACACCCACCAGTAATACACAGGATCAGCTACCCGTTGCACTTTACCGCTAGTAAATCCTTCAAATGGTTCTGAAATGACACATCAAAGTATCAGTTTTATCCCGAACATTCTGTATAGAGGTAAATTACAACAATTTAGGGAAGCCTTGAGTCACATACCTTTGATGGGGTTGGACATTTTGTTCCTTAGAGATTAATTTGTCTATTGCCAAGCTGGTGATAGAATCTGGTGACCATCAACCTTTTGATGTGTTGAAATTTGGAAAATGTTTGATGAATGAAGATTCAACAATTTTTCTTTTGAAACTACAATGTGATTTATACATTGTGACTATAGATTGGAAAAATGCAATCAGAGTGTATAAATCACATTGTAGTTTACATATATACATATACTAAGACTTTTTCCCTCTTACAAGGGAGGTAGCCAAAAAAGGAAAAGGCATAAAATCACTCCCACCCATTCCATCCCTGAAAACACTCCCCATCCCTCCACCCTACCTCTTATCTTAGCACCTCCTGGATGACGGGCCATCCCTGCATCTTGTCCACTGCCCTGGGTCAGAAGCAGTGTCGCAAGACACAGCAATCCACAGCAAGGCCGCTTCACTAAATTGGCGACCCCCCTTGTCTGTCCTCCCATGCATAAAAGGAGAAGACGGGGAGAAATCCCTTCGGTCTGGGTCAAATTTTGCTCACTCATACTACTTCACCCCCCCCCCCACCCATTCCACCTCATGCATCACAACATCATCCATATACAACCATTCTCCATTCACCCCTGTCTTCTGTCCTCTCCCGTCCTTCCTCAACAGACATTCCCCTCTTCCCCAAAGCCCCCTTCACCCCATCCATCCATCTCATCCTAGGATGTCCCCTCATGTTCACTCCCTCCACATCTGCCTTCCATACCTCTTTTACTAGTCTTTCTTCACTTATTCTTTCCATGTGTCCAAACCATTCTAATACTCTTTCATCAACCCTATCTCCCAACTCCCTTTCCACCCCCGTTCTCTTCCTCACCTCCTCATTTCTCACTCTATCTAGCCTAGTAACCCCCATCATACTTCTCAGACACCTCATCTCAAACACATTCAAACTCCTCTCTTCTTCTCTTATATTCCATGTTTCTGCCCCATACACTGCTGTTGGCACAATCACTCCTTCATACAGTCTCCTCTTAGCATCCATTCCCAAATGTCTATTCCTCATTACACTCTTCAATCCACCAAGGCATTTACTCGCATCTCTCAATCTACATTCTACCTCCACCTTCACTCCACCTTTTCCTGCCACATTTGCACCCAAGTATCTAAAACTATCCACTTCCTCCAGTCGCTCTCCCTTAATGCTCACTTCCAGTCTACTGCCACTTTCACCCCTTGTACATCTCATCACCTTACTTTTACCCACATTTATCTTCAGCTTTCTTCTATCACATACTCTCCCAAACTCTGTCACCAACTTCCTCAATCCTTCCTCCGATCCTGCCACAAGCGCAGTGTCGTCCGCAAACAACAGCTGGCTCACCTCCCACTTTTCTCCATTTTCTTTAACCATCTCCAATCCCTGACCCACTACCCTAGCATTCACCTCTCGCACCACCCCATCCATGTATAAGTTGAACAG
>NC_134786.1:19273341-19350841 GCF_046742065.1 Oratosquilla oratoria | reverse complement strand
TTCATCCATGGGCACCCCCTCCTGTTCACTCCCTCTACTTCTGCCTTCCTCACCTATTTTACCAATCTTTCTTCACACAGTCTTTCCATGTGTCCAAACCATCCCAATACTCTTTCATCAACCCTATCTTCCATTTCCCTATCCACACCCATTCTCCTCACCTGCTCATTTCTCACTATCCAGCCTAGTAACCCCTCTCGTTCTTCTCAGGCACCTCATCTCAAACACATTCAAACTCCTCTCTTATGTTCATGAATACCACAGGAATAGGGAGGAAATGGGAAATCTTTCTTGACATTTACAACCTAGGAGTGAACAGTCATGTGCCAAAGACTAGAGAAGGAAAGAAGCAAAACCAGGATTGGTTTAACAAAAAATGTGAGACTGAAAGAAAACAAAACAGGGATGTGGCTTGAGAGAAATGGAGAAAGAAAAGAATCAACAAAACAAAAGAAATTCACAAACTAGGAATGGCTATACCAGAATTCACAGGGAGGAAGAAAGCAATTTTGAAAGAGGTGCAGTAGAAAAATGCAAAGATGAACCAAAACTGTTTTACTGGCTCATAAATGGTAAATTGAGACACAGGGAAGAAATCACCAAGTTGATAGTTGATGGTGAGGTCTTTGAAGAGGCCTCAGCTCAGGCAGAAATAATGAATGGATTCCACTCAGTCTTCACAAAAGAGCACAACTTTTTGGAGAAAAGCAAGGGGAGCAAAAAACAGGTTTAGCAGATATAAATGTAGAAGTGAGGGAAGTGCTCAATCTCCTGGGATCATTGGATGTGACAAAAGCCTCAGGACCTGACAGGATCTCAAACTGGATACTTAAAGAATGTAGGGAACAACTAGCTGACAAGATCCACAGTCTTATTACATGTTCATTAAAAGAAGGAATTGTGCCGCTTGATTGGAAAAGGGCAAATGAAGTGTCAATTCACAAAGGTGGAAACAAGGAAACACCACTAAATTATAGGCCAGTATCAGTAACCAGGACAATAGTGAAACTATGTGAAAGGATTGTTAAAGATGGATGGATTGAATATCTTGAAAAGATGAACATTCTGACAGACAGTCAGTTTGGCTTCAGATCTGGAAGGTCATACGTGTTGAACCTTTTAAGCTTTTTCTCAAGAGTGATTGATATGCTGCAAGAAAGAGAGAGGGGTGGGTGGACTGCATGTACCTGGACCTAGAGAAGGCATTTGATAAGGTACCTCAGTCAACTTATGTGGAAATTGGAGCATATTGGAGGACTGAGAGGCAAACTATTGGAATGGATTAAAGATTTTTTGAAGGAAAGATACATAAGGATAGTAGTAAAGGATGAAATGTCAAGCAGGAAAGCAGTAATGAGCAGAGTTCCGGAAGGTTCAGTGCCTGCACAAATAATGTTTCTTGTCACTGTTAATGACATGATGGAAGGAACAACAAGCTATGCCAACATGTTTGCAGATGATACAAAAAGCTGAGAAAAATGAAAAATGAGGACAATAGAATATTGCAGAAAAATTGAGATACTATTTTTGCATGGAGCAAAAAATGGAAAATAAAGTTCAATACCAAAAATGCAAAGTACTGGAAATGGGCGATAGTGGCAAAAGGCCATCCTTAAAGTATTCCTTGGGAAGCAAACACATTACAAAAGTAAAAGAAGAGAAAGGCTTTGGAGTGTTGATAAAAGACAACCTGTCACCTGTCAGACATATCAGCAAGATTGTGGCAGAGACATATGAACTACTGCAGAAGATTAAAGTAGCATTCCATTATATGGATGAAGAGATGATGAAAAAACTCATTGAAACCCAGATATGTCCAAGACTGGAATATGCATCAGTAGTATGGTCCCAACACAGGGGGAAGGATATAAGCAAGATTGAGAGAATACAAATGGCAGGAACCAAACTGGTCCCCAGCCTGGCAGATAAACCATATGAGGAAATACTAAAGGTACTGGGTCTTCCAACTTTGAGAGATTGAAGAGAAAGAGGTAACATGATTATAGTGTTCAGGTCACTAAAGGGGATAGATTGCATTGATAGAAGAGATCTCCTAATTAAAGATGGGAGGGCTTTAAGAGGTCATGGAAGTAAATTAAGAAAGGCCATATGTTGAAAGGATGTGAAGAAATACAGTTTTCCATATAGATGTATAAATATGTGGAATAACATAGGTGATATAGCCGAAGCTCAAACAATACATGATTTCTAATCTCAATATGATAATTGGAAATCAAAGATGTAGATTAAGTTGGAACCTTACATGAATTTGAGTCTAGGTATGTTAGAAATTTGAGAACAGGAGACAGGACCCAAAAACCATTGCGGCTTTCCTGTATACAATAAGTCCTTGTTATACGGTACATATGCATTCCTGAAAACCTTACCGCAAATTGAAATTACCGTATACCGAACCCATTATAACATGTAATAATAGGATATGGCAGACGTACCTTCTCCCTGCTCTTTCCTCTTCAAAATATCTAGTGGATACCATATCTGTGAATTTTTCTTACTGTAAATAGAATCGAGGGTAGTAATTACCAAATACCATAACTGTGAATTAACTGGATAAAGAATTACCGTATAAGGAGGACTCACTGTACTACAATTAGGTAAATATATATATCCTGCATAGATCTGAAGCCTGGCAGGTAAACAATGCCCTATAGACCAGGAGCCAAGAAAAGAGGGATGGAGGGGTGGTGAATGGGAGTGCAGTATGTGGGAATGAAATGAGTGGGAGTAGATTTATGCCTTTGACTTTAGATACCTCCCTTGTAAGGGGAAAAAAGTCCTTGGTACAGGGTGTGTATGGTAATTGTTTCGTTTCAGGGATATGGTGTGGAAGGACACCACTCAGAACAAAAGCTACCAATCAGTACATATCAAGACTTTGCCCCAGCAACACCTTGTGTCCATGGAGAGCTTTACATTTCTTCATCTATGGGAAAGGCATGCAGTACTTATAGTAATCTCTGCCAGACACAGCAGCAGCAAGATCTCAGAACTGGTAAAAGTGACTCAAGGGTTCATTAGGACTATCAGGAGGGAGTTGATTTATTCCGACTACAATTATGAAGGTGTTACCGAGAGGAAACATCATTCTTGATGATCAGACACCATCAGGAATACAGAATTTGTCACTCAGTTGCAAGCCATGGTTGATGAAGACCTCGGCAGGTTCATGAGGTCCATTGTCAGAGAGCTGCAAATGTCTGAGGGCACTGTAAGGAAGTATTTGCATGAAGATATCAGATACAAGTCATACAAGATGCGTAAGGGTCAACTCCTCTCTGCAAAGATGCAGGAGAACCACTTCAAGAAGTTGCTCAATAAACTGAAGCACCCTCTGGAGAATGACATGCTGTGGTTCTTTTCAGACAAAAAGAACTTCTGCCAGGACCAGACCCACAAGGTGGTTGGCTGTCCCAAGGATGTGCCAAGAGTCATGAAAACCAAGTTTCCTGCAACTGTCATGGTGTTTTGGATAGTCTGCAGCAAGGGCCAAGTCATGCCCCCATTCTTCTTTCCCCAGAGGCTCAGGGTGAGCATTGAAGTGTACATTGACAGACCCATGTGAAACCATGGATTGAGGAAATAGCTGCTGGTAGATCCTACATATGGCAACAGGACTTGGCATCATGCCACACCTCTAGAAAATCTCTGAAATGGCTCTCTGACAATTTCTTTGACATCATTGCCACTGATGTGTGGCCCCCTAACTCACTCGACTCCAACCCAATGGACTATTTTTGTATGGGGTGCAGTTAAACGAGATACTAACTGCACTCCAAACAAGAGTAGGGATGATCTGATCAGTTGGATCAAGGTCGTCTTTGCTAATCTCTCCAAGGAGGTCATGAAGAAGGCCTGTGTCAGGTCTTAAGGGTTTGTTGAGGATGTCATTGATGCCAAGGGTGGATTCATCAAGTAATGGGACACCAGAAGTGTGCTGATACAGTCTGTTTTCTTTTTTGCAATAAGTTTATTTTCAACTAAATTGTGACTTTTTGTGTGACCCTAAAAAGTGAAACAGTTACCATACACACCCTGTATATGTCTATATATATTTTTGGAAGAAATTAGTAGCTATTGTCAATCACTTAGTCTGTAGGTGGTCAGTAAGTCTTACCGAGAGGAGACCAGTAGGATACCAGTAAGATTAACTGATCAAGCCTACTGTTGATAAGTTTTTGTCCAGGCTGTTTAGGTTTTTGTTGTAGAAAAGAAGCTCAACTTTTGAATAAAGAAAATTAAAGAGCTGGCTTTGAATGTATTCTCACAAGGAATTAGAAAATACTATAATTAGTTTTGGTTATATTTCATTTGCAGAATAACTTTCTGGCATGATGATGAATATCCTACATTAGATATCTTTCTAATATACTTTTTGTCTTGCAGGACAGATGTGAGCTGAAATAGTTCATGGGGAAGTCATATGCATATGCTTGTTAGCAATGCCAAGTATAAAATATTGTGTATAAGTTTTTATATATAAGAAAATGTGATTTGATATTATATTGGAACACACTAAGATAAAGAAAACCAGGAAGCAATGGAGGAGGAGGGAAGAGTTGTTCATCATAAGATTCTTCAAAATGCTAACCAACTCATGGAAATCTGTGTCAAAACCATTCCCAAAAAGAAAGGTCTTTTTTCCAAACCTGAAAAGAATAACAATTTTGTTAGAGACTGTTTACTGAAAAAAGAGATTGAGGTCTTGCAAGGAAATTTGGAAAGAAAAACAAGGACTGAAAATGAATCTCATAGTAAAAGAGGGAGAGGAGGGGTTACAGTGAAATCCAGCAAGGTATCTAGGAGTAGACGATCCAGTGGAGATAGTAAGAAGAAAGACAAAGTAAAGAAGCATCCAGTATTACCCCCTAATACTTCGTGGGGAGAATTTCTTGAAAGCCAGGGTACCATTTCTAGTGTCTCAGAACAAGATATAGTGTTAATTTCATCACATGCAGATGGAATGAGCTCAAGTCAGAGTAATAGCAGTGATTCGAGGATTTCCAGAAATAGTGATAAGAGGACAGGAGAGGGGCAGAGCAGTGGCAGTAGTAGGAACAGAGATTTCAGAAAAGAAGCAAAAAAGAATGTATCAAGTGGAATTATAAGCAGAGATGTGGATGATAGATCAGTTCAAACATCAGCATGGTTAAACAGAGAATCTTCAAGGTATACATCCTCAAAGATTCATACATATCGCACTTGTGCAACACAAACAAATGCACATGTGACACAGGAGCATAGCAAACGTTCTGGTGTTGATAGGATTGTTGAGACCCCACAGATAGCAGAGGACTACCAAGATCAAAAAAGAAATGCTACACCTAGTACAGACCACATGCAAGAGCGACAAAGAACAGGATATACTAGTCAGGTAACATTTTTCTTTTTTCCAATTATCTCAGTTGTTCTAAGCTTGTCATTTCATTGTAAGTAGTATATTGCAGAAGTGTGAGTATTTTGTTTTGAGTGTTAATGAAATAAAGATATTATTTTTTTGACAACTTTCCCTTCCAATCCTATTGTTGTTATACTATATTTTGCTATTGCATTGTATGTAAACAGAGTAAGGAGTTGAGTGAAGGACAGAGGCTTATATCAGATGATATCAATGCTACACCCTTTGGTGAGAGTGCACTTCTTTTGTTGCGACGTCTCAGGGAACGACTTAATGCTCAAGGTAGGCTTTGATGGTATATATATATGCATACTAAAAATTCTTTCCTCCTGATAAGGGTGCACCAAATTCAAAATATCCCCACATTATACAAAAATAAAACCTGTTCAACCATCTGTCCCATCTTTACACTTTGGGGATGAAGGATTGTCTTGTCCTTTTGTCACCAGTACAGCCAGGCACAGCTTTTTCATAGCAGAGCCTGACAGCAGGAACTGACTTACCCCACTGCTTCATTGTATAGCAGTTTTCTTCCTCATCCACTCATTATTTATGAAGCTGATGAGAAGAATATTTTCTGGGCCATTTCAATCTGTCATCCATTCACAATCCCCTCATTCACCCCAATCTTTTGTACTCTTTTCTTCCCTGCCCAACAAATATCTGACTTGTATCCAAAGCTCTAATCACCCCATTCATGCATCTCATTCTTGGTGTTCTTTCAACCTCACTCCTATCATATTTAATGATTTCACTAATATTCATGGTGTGTACATTTGTGTAATTCTGCTAAGGAAAACCCTCTACATACCAGATGGGTTAAAATTAGATGTATTTGATTATTTTCATTTTGAAATGAAAATATGTACCAGTAAGTAAATGTGATACAGTGCTAAAGATTTGTGGAAGGTGGAAGAGTAAGACACGGGTCTAGGGCCGACTTTATTCCTGATTGGTTTCGCTTAGAGGTTCTTCTGAAGAAGCTCTAAATGAAACCGGTCAGGAATAAACTCGGCCCACCTATGTCTTAATCTTCCACCTTCCTCAAACCTGTCACAATGTCTCAACAGTGGTAAGGATAGCAAATAAGTGATTTGTATAGTACAAATTTTGCATGGGATCTTGTAGACATCCTGTTAAAGGACGTATTGTCTACAAATGTGCTATTTATTGTTTCCTTTGAGGTAGAAACATGATTTCACTTGTGCAAAACCAGTGGAAGCTAAGTACATACATATACCAAAGGCTTTTTACCCCCTTACACAGGGTGGGGGGGGTAGCCAAAAAGAAAAAGGCACAGAAACCACTCCCACCCATTCCATCCCCTACATATTCCACTCCCCTCCACCCTCCTCCCTCCCTCTCATCTTGGCACCTCCTGGATGATGCATCCCTGCATCCTGTCCACTGCCTTGGGTCAGAAGCAGTGTCACAAGACACAGCACATCCACAGCAAGGCCACTTCATTAATTCAGCAACCCCCCCCTCTCCGTCCCCTCATTTAGAAAAGGAAGCTAACTACCAGTAGAATTAGTCTGTGGGTCAATATGGTTGTTGTTGCCAGATATCTTAGGGTTGTTGGCCTTTTGCAAAAGAGATCCAGGGTAACAGGGCAACACCCCTTATGAGTAGAGAGGCATACTTTTTGCCCTGACTCTTGAGAGATAATGACTAAAAGAGAGGGTCATTCCCCCTCATTCCTCCTCATTTAGTTACCTTTTATGACAGGAGTGGGAACCTTTCTATAACCTAAGGCCATTTCCATTTTACAACATCTGTTATGGGCTATAAGGAAGGTGGAAGGAGAATGATTGATGTATGATACTTAAATTCATATGAATGTATGCTGTATGTAAATTATTATGATAAATTGACTTGTTTTTATGTACTCTGACTTTTGCAGCTATATATTATGTATATTTCAGGGGACAGTGAAGGCTGTGAAATATTAGGAATACTGTCAACACACTTTAGTAGCAATGGCACAAATAACCGCCTTAATGGGTTATCAGCTTACTCAAGTGTGTTCCCAACCCCAGATTCCCAACTCTCAAAGGAGCACAAATTATGTTTACAACTGCAGCAGTATGTTTTTGTTTATTTCATTTCATCTTCAGGTTATGAGCATAAGTTACCAACTAGAATGCTTTATCTATTGATATCTATCAAAATTGTGACATTGCTTGATTCAGTTGGGTTAAAACATTTTAAATCAAAGGAATAACCAGTCTGAAATCTGAAAAAATTTAAATTTTCTAAAAAAAAAATCAAAAGACCATTTTATAATAATTAGCTGTTTATGTCATTGTTTATGTTTGTGTCATTGCAGTATAGTGGATGTAATTTATTGATATTCCTCAGGGAACTGGCAAATGAAAGGAAGGTGCGGAAGTTGCAGGAGCACAAAATTCAAGAGATGGAGAAGCTTTGTGCCAAGTTTATCTCGTATTATGAGAAGGTAATATGTTTGCAAAGTCTGATTATTGTTAGTAATCACACTATTTGATTTAATGTAGAGTAGGGAAACAATTGTTGAATAATATTTGAAAAAAGTATAATTTTATTTCAAACTTCAGTCAGGAATGGTGATATGTAATCATTTTTATCTCTTGTTTTGTTTAAAAAAGTTCTACATACATATACCAAAGGCTTTTTCCCCCTTACAAGGGAGGTAGCCAAAAAAACAAAGATATAAAATCCACTCCTACCCATTCCATCCCCACATACTCCACTCCCACCTACCCCCCGCACGGTCTTGCCCGGCCTCTCACACGAGTAGGACACGGGTTCGACACTCTGGCACTGAGCGCCTTCCCATATCCCCTGGGACCTCGCTCGACCAACTCTTATGTCCTCGCATAACGCGCTTGCACTACAACATAGCCCCTGTGGTTTTTTAAAATTGTTGGAACTGCATTCGTGGAGGAACCCACATTCCCGGTCACTTTTCGTGCACCAAGCGCACCGGCATAGGTTCGAGCTCATAGGGCATCGCTAGACTGGGTCTAAACCACCCCCACAGAGGCAGAGGCCATGGCAGCCTCTCTGTCTCCGAACAGGAATAAACGCCGGTCTGACGACGCCGACGGCGAGAAGAGGGCACTGGAATCCACTCACAACACCAAAAACTCCAGGCTCCCCACCTACAAGGTCCACCACACTGACGGCTTCAACTCACCCTTTGACGTCGTTAGAGCCCTCGAGACTGGCCCCTTACAAGGAGAGCTAGTCAACTTCAGACTACTGCACGATGACACAGTCCTCCTTACCCCCCGCCACCAAAATGTAGTCGACATTCTAGACATGGAGATCCAAGGACGTAGCCTAAACATCAAGAAGCTCCTCCCGGAGGATAGAACGACCAAGATGGTGGTTTACAACTTCGAAGCCAAATTGGAGCTACTAACGTGTCAGCCCAGGATCACCAGCGCCAAGTGGCTACTCGACAAATTCAAAAGACAAACCCCCCATGTGATCATTGAAGTTAAGGGAGACCCCTTCAACACGTTAGACTTAGGAGGATGGGGTAAATACCACGTGGGCACGTACATTCCTGATCCCCTCAGGTGTTTTAAGTGCCAAAAATACGGCCACCACCAAAGACAATGTCGAGCACGGCTCCCCCGCTGTGGCATCTGCAGCCGCTCACATCCAACAGACAGTTGCCTCGCAAAATTAAAAAACGGGGACACTGACCTCCAAGCCAGATGCCCAAACTGCACAAAGAAACACCATGCATGGAATACCCGGTGTACAGTAAGAAAGACTGAGGCTGTGCAGTGTTATCAGAGGGCTGCGAAACGGGTAGATTTCGTCCCGGCGCCGCCAGGAACCTTCGTATGGGGGAGCAAGAATCGCACACACTCTCCCCCTCAGGTCGAACCATCCCTTACCGCCCCAAACATTGATAGCGTGGTCACCTTCCCAAAACTTCCCGCGACCCACCCTCCCATTGTAAACACGGCACCCACATCCCACAGACAGCAAGCGACCGCAACACGACGGTCGGCCGCGACCCTTGAAAAAACGGATGTCCACCGCCGACCTGCCACAACCAATGCCTCCTCGTTTTCCATCGATGCCGAGGCACTCGCTACCCGCCATACACAACAGCCCATACCATCTCCTACAACCTTACCCGCTCCCACACCCGAAAACGCTGCGGCGCACCCCACTCCCTCCGCAGTGCCGGCCCCTTCGCCCCCTCCTATTCTCTTGGAGGAGAGTGACCTCGAGGAAATTCTCTCTATAGTTATCGAAGGGGTTCAGGCTGCTCTCGGTCACAAAGCCCTTGACGGCAAGAGCACCGATGCCACCATCAAGAACTCCATGGAAGTAATCAACCGCCGATGGGCAAAGCGCACACATATGGGGGCGAACCGACCCTCCTCTGCACTTCGTCCCACAACACAGTCAAAACGGGGATGCCAGAGCGACGGCACCCCCTCCCCCCATTACCCAGACCGGCCCTGACCGCGACCATTCCCTCCCCCAACTCGGCCAGCTCAGACAGCCCTGCCGCTACCCCATCCGCCGAAAGCCCCCCCACCGACATAGCTGAACCCTCTCCCTCTCCGTTGTCGAACGACGATGACAGCTGCATCTCACCAGCACCATCCACATCCGATGCCACCCGGGGCGACGGAAGTGAGTCAGACATGGACACAGAGGTTACCGATAATGCCTCTCTTCAATAACACTGAGCTGAGCGTCCTTCAGTGGAACATTAACGGGTTCCTTCGCAAAAGATCATATTTATTGGCTATCGCTCAGCAATACGATTTAGACATCATACTACTACAGGAAACACTACTAAGGGAGGAGGTGCGCTTCCCGGGATACCGCACCTTCTCCTTACTGCGCAGCGACACCACGAGAGGCTGCATGGTCCTCGTCAAGGACAGCCTACCCTGCAGCGAAGACACCAACCCCATATACTGTGGCGACGGCGTGGAGGCTCATGCGGTTCTCGTACAACGAGGCCATGAGACCTTCACCATCTATAATTTGTACAGGGGCCGTCACGCGGTCCTAGACCTTGGGGAAGTGAGCACCCTTGCTGGGGACAGGCTCCTCATCCTCGGAGGGGATTTTAATGCTCACCACCCATCTCTGTCATCCACACAGGGCCCCAATGCTGCAGGGAATCACCTACACCACACACTGACTTCCTCCTCCCACCTCGCCTTGCTGAACGACGGCTCCCCGACCCATGTACGGGGGGGCAGGCTTGACCTAACCCTTGTGACTGCCACTCTCTCCTCCCGAGCAAGATGGGAGGTCCATCCCGTTGTCACCAGTGACCACTTCGCCGTATGCACGTACATACGAGATGTGGCCCCCCCACCGGTGATGCCACACATTCCGCGGTGGAACACATCCAAGGCTAACTGGCTTCTCTTCTCCAATGCCCTGACGTCCTGGGCAACTGAGTACAACCCCTCAACTTGGGATGTCGACAGCCTGGAGGCGGACCTCTCAACCGCCCTCTACGATGCCGCGAGAGATACGATTCCACTACAGGGACAGTCCACCCGGAGGCACAAGAACCACTGGTACTACAACGAGGAAATGAGAGAGGCTAACCACAGGGTGTGCATGTTCCGCCGCGCCTTCAGACGGAACAGGACGCAGGTTAATCTTGCCAACCTCCAAGCAGCTGTTCGTGAAGCGCATGCCACGGCTACGCGTGTTAGGGTCAACAAATTCCACGAGTGGTGCGAGAGCTTCAACGCCCACACCTCCCTCTCCGAGCTTTGGCGTAAACTTCATGTAGCCACTAACAGGTCTCGCCCACGTCTTACCCATCATGCCCCAACCGAGGAGGCACAGCGGCTGGTAGAGGAATTCGCCTCTAGAACCAGCAGCACTTTCTTGCCACAGCACACCAATGAGATGCAACGACAGTTGCGGGAAGAAAGGATTCACCACGTTGGGGACATGATGGCCCAGACGGACGAGGCTGACGAAGAATTCACTCTCGGAGAACTCATGGCCGCCCGCAAACCTAACAAGGACACTGCTCCCAGCGAGGACGGAGTCACCTACTCCATGCTGGCACACCTGGGATCTGCAGGAGATGAGGCCTTCCTCCGCGTGATCAATGCGTCCTGGAGAACTGGGAAACTACCCACAGCCTGGAAGACAGCCACAATAGTACCAATCCCCAAGCCCAAGGAACCCGGTGCCTATTGCCCCATCAGCCTGGTCAGCTGTATGGGGAAAACAGCAGAAAGGATGGTACTCAGCAGATTGTTATGGAAACGAGGTCCGTTGCACAAGCACATCTATGCTTATCGCAAGGGCACTGGTACGGCTCACAGCATTGCCACCCTTCTCGCGGCAGTGAGCAGTGAGCCCTGCATCACAATTTTTCTCGATCTGGAAAAGGCCTTTGAGCTAGCCAGTCCTCTGGCTATCCAGGACACTCTTGCATGCAAAGGTGTGAGAGGAAGACTCCTCACCTGGATAGGGGACTACCTGTCACGCTGATCCGCGCGCGTGCGCTTCCAAGGCCACATGTCGGAGCCCACGGTGCTAGAGAATGGCACACCACAGGGAGGGGTCCTCAGCCCAACCCTTTTCAATGTGCTGATTTCCAATGTAGTGCAACTCCCCCTCCCCCGCGGGTGCAAAATCATTTCCTACGCCGATGACCTAGCTCTCATCAAAGCCGGGAAGCAAGGATGCCACGACAGGGCACAGCGCTGCCTCGACACCGTTGCAGTGGAATGCGTCAGGATCGGGCTCAAAATATCCCCTCGTAAGTCTAAAGTCATGGCATTCGGACTACGACAAGGAAAAGAACCCCTTGCTACTCAAGGATTCGCGCTGGACTGGGTCACACAATTCCAGTACCTGGGCGTTTGGCTTGACAAGGGCCGCACCTTCAACAGGGAAATATCCTACCTCAGAGAAAGAATGACGGCCAAAACAAAAGTGATGAGGGCCATGTGCGGAAGAGCACTTGGTGCCACACATCAAGTCCTTCGCACGTATTACATACAAGCGGTGCGCTCTATTGCCGACTACGCAGCCCCGGCTCTCCTTACTGTGGACGCGGACAAACTCCAAAGGCTTGAGACCTGCCAGAATGAAGCGGCTAGAGTTATCCTGGGAGCACAACGGTGGTACAAAATTCTCAACCTCCAACGGGAAGCCTCGCTCCCACCTCTCCAACTCAGGATTAGAATGCTCAGGGCGGACTTTATTGCCCGCGCACTCCACCCCCGCGACGAGACAGGTCTAAGTCGCGACATCTACTCCTCACTTGCATGCGCAGACGCACTGCAACGCCCCAACACTTGGCTTTCACACGCGGCCAAACTCCTGGATTTCTTCCAACTACGGCAGCCCCTCCTTGAGAAGGGCATTCCAAAGTCCCACCCGAACTTCAAATGCCCGCCTCCGTGGGCACCAGCTCCCGTGACCTTTAAATTCACGGCTTTCACCCCCCTTGTCACCACTGTCACTTAAATTTGACTTGTAATATCACTCGTCTCGAGGCCCCTTGCCTCTCGTTACGTGAGTTTCACTAATATTCAAGTTCCTCTTAAGCAGTAGGCCCAATGCCTTCTTTTTCCTGTAGTCTCACTATTTTCTAGGCCCCATGCCTATTCCTCTCGTCCTTTGGGTTAATAAAAGGGTGGTGAATTTTCTTTCTTCTTTCACTGTAATTTCACCTTCGGCTTACACTCGGGATCTCTTTTCTCTCGTCTCTACATCGTCTCCTGATCCTCTCTCCACACCCTCTCTATATCTTCTCCCTATATCTTCTCTATCTCTCTTCTCTGTCGAGATCCCGTATCCTACGCTGAGCTACCTTCGTCTGACGTCACTAATTTTTCTAAACCAATCTCCGGTGACTTCTCAAGTAAATGTCACTCCTTATGGGCGTGACTTTGAATTCATGCACCAATAGTTTTTTCCTCCTTCTCCACCTTGCACCAATCCGGAAAGCCATTTCAATGCCACTAGCAAAAATTGTTTACCTCAGCATTAGTCAAACGAAGGTAACCTGCGCTTACAAAGTTGATTACACATCGAATATAAAAACAGTCACCACCGTCGGTGTGTTTACATAGACAAAACGTCGCCCTCACATAGACATAACATCTCCCTCGAGCAGGCGTCGAGTCTGAATTATTCTAATGCCCTAGCTCATTTCCATTCGTACACTACCGGCCTCTTACAGGGCTCGGCAGCTACCCTTGGTCGTCCCGACCAATTCTTATTTCCCTCTTACAGGGCTTGCTAATATATTTCTAGAATAAGCTAATCTACCCTTGCGTAATTGTTAATCTACCCTCCAAAATACATCATTCATGCAATAAATTGGGAATAATACATAAACATAATACCTATAAATGTGAATAACATGCATCTCAATATATATATAAGGTATTGAATTAAGCTGTTACATGGTTGATTTGCTTTGACAGAGCCAATCTCCGGAATACAACAAAGGCAATCAGTGCTGCCACTAACACTGAAAGTAAGGGTATGATAAGGAGTGGTAGCATAGGTAAATCATTTGAGGGAGATCTTGACAATGGTCTTCTCTTAATTTTCAAGGGAGGAGAGTTTTCAGGCAATGTGAAGTTGAAGGTTGAAATGTAGGTGTCCTCGGTTAAATGCATTGTATTAAGGGTATTAGAAATGGTGGAAATAGTGTCTGCATGCAATTCGCAGTTATCTTGAATAGAGACAAGACCTTCAACCAAATCCAATTTAGGACTCAACCCGGGACAATTTACTGATACCTTTGTCTTGTTAGGGAAAAACAGGTAATGAGATCCTTGTATGTTACAATGAGGGATCTGGTCTACCAAAATTCGTTGGTAATGACAATTGTTCATAACAGACATATTCCTAACCAGAGAGTTCATGCGAAGCCTCTCGAACACAAAAGAGATCATGCTTTCTCTTAGATTGTTTACTGAAAGGATGTAATTGATTATAAAATTCACTATGAGCACTAACTTTAAATTCTGAATAGTTTATCATCTTTTCAATAGCAATTAATTTGCAAAACACTATTCTAGAGTTTGAGTGTCTCTTCTTGTTCAATATTATTTCCAACACACTTCATTTTCAAAGACAGTCTTATTACTTTAAAATGGTCACAATACTCATGTGTGTACTCAGATGAGAGGTCCTTAAGTCCTTAAGGTTCCAAGTCTGACCACAGCAGATCCTAGGTTTTAGGTTTCCATGTATCTGCTTGACACCAAGTTCCAGTTGTCTAGGTCTCCCATCCCAAATACATATAAATGGTCAATACTATCTGTAAAATACATCAAGATTAATATTCAACTCCTGAAAAATATCATTATAATATTCTCCATATTCTCCAGGGTTATTAATATTTATGCACAAAGTATTACTATAATCATCTTCATAGATCTGCAAGCTAATTTTCCTTATGTCATCTAAATGTCCTATCAATTCTTCTCTTGATTCTAAATGTTTAAGTTTAAACTTGTTTCCACCTGCAGAATCAATTACCCTATATGGACCAGTGTACCTTGGTGAAAGTTTATTATTGGGTGAGGTTGCTTTGACCATTACTAATTCCCCAATTTTCAATTCTAGTTTACGAGCTATTTTGTGTTGTTGTTCCCTCATCTCTTGTGAATACACCTGCATATGTTTCCTAACTCTTTGGTGAATACTTTGAAGAGTATTTATCCTATTGGATATATAATCATCCATATTATATATGGGTTTTTGCTCTGCAGTCAACATTTCATATGGCAGAGTTTTGTCCTCCCCAAAAATTATAAAATGAGGTGTATCCCCAGTTGCTACATTAATTTGATTGTTCAGGGTACACTTAACACAAGGAATCCAAGTATCCCAAGTTACACTATGAGGACTTATTAGGGTTCTAAGACATATAATTATCTTTTTGTTTAACCTTTCTACTACTCCATTACTTTGGGGATGGTTAACGAGTATATTGACTTTCTTGATGTGGAACACATTACATAGATTTTCCAAGATTTTGTTATTAAATTCAGTCCCATTATCTGAAACTAGGATGTTAGGTGTAGTAAAATTACAGATTATCTGATCATAGATTACGGAAGCAATAGTTTCAGCTTTCTTATTGATTATGGGTTGTAATATACAAAATCTTGAAAAATAATCAATAGCAACAAATAGGTATTTAAAGCCGTTCTCGGTTAATGTAAATTCCAAAGTATCCATGTGAACTCTTTCCCAAGGTTTCTGTGGAATGGGATAAGTGAGTATAGGAGCAGGTTTTGGTGTATTTCCCTTCACCTTTACACATTTTACACATTTTTCTATATAATCATATATAGTTTTCTTCATACCTATCCAAAAGTACTTAAGTTGTGCCTGTCTATAAGTTTTATCCTTTCCAGGATGTGAACTACAATCACTATCATGAAGTAACTTCAATATCTCATTTACCAGAGTTTGTGGTATATAACCAACTGATTTACTTGACCTCTAGAAATATCTTTCCCATTTACAAATGTTTTCCTATACAAAATTCCATTAATCAAATGAAATTCCTCTATCTTATACCCCTTTGGTAGCTTTGGAGGATCTCCTCTTGGGTTCATCAAATGCTTGATTATTGAATCACATGTCTCATCATCTCCCTGTTCTCTTATTAGCATTTCTTCATCTAAAGTTACTAATTCTTCTATACTACAAACAAAATTAATCAACCCAGTCCCAGTCATTGGTTGACTAATGTTTCTAGGAAGTGGATCTGCTACATTCCTTCTACCCGGAATATAATTAAATTGAACTTCATAGCACTGAAGTATCGCAAACCATCTAGCAAGTCTGCCTCTAAGATTCTTATGCTTAAATAAGTTCTGAATAGCTGTGTGATCAGTCCAAACTCTGATGGGATATCCTAGTATCATATCCCTAAAACTTTCTAAAGAATAAATTACTGCTAAAGTTTCTCTTTCAGTTATAGAATAGTTTCTCTCCGCACTATTACAAAGTCTGGATGTGTAAGCTATGGGTTTTAAAGTTCCATTTCTCTCTTGCATTAATATGCCTCCTAACCCTATGTCAGACGCATCAGTACAAAGAATAAATTCTTTTTCATAGTCGGGGAAAATTGAAATAGGTGAACTTGTGAGTTTATCTTTCAACTTGTCAAAAGCTTGCTGTTGCGCAGGTCCCCATATGAACTTTGAGTCCTTTCTCAACAAAGAACTTAGTGGATTAGCAATGTCAGCATAACTTTGAATGAATTTTCTATAATATCCTGTTAATCCCAAAAAGCTCCTAACCTTGTCTACATTGGTCGGAACTGGAAAATTCTTGACAGCGTCCACCTTTGAATTTACTGTACTCAGTCCGTGTCTGTCTATCTTATGTCCTAAGTAAATGACACTGTCTTGCAAGAACTTACATTTTTCAAGTTTTACTTTTAACCCAGCTTCTCCTAGTCTTGAGAATATCAAATCTAATTTCTTAAAGTGCTCCACTGCAGTCTGAGAAACTATTAAAATGTCATCTAGAAACACACTGGCAGTGTTTCCTAACAATCCATCTAGAATAGTATTCATTAATCTCATGTAAGTTAATGGACTATTACATAACCCAAATGGCATTCTCTTGAACTCATAATGTCCTGTTGTAGTAGAAAATGCTGTAAACTCTCTTGAATCTTCATGTAATTCTATTTGCCAAAAAGCTGATTTGATATCTATAGTACTAAAATATCTATTCTCAGTTCCCAAACTTCTCAAAATGTCACCGATAATGGGTAATGGTAACCTGTCACGAATGGTGTGCTTATTCAGTTCCCTGTAATCAATAACTGGTCGCATAGTCCCATCAGACTTTGGTACTAGGATCAACGGAAAATTCCACTCACTTTTACTAAGTTCAATAATATCCTGTGATAACATTTCAGTGATGAGTTTATCTACTACAGCTAATTTAGAGTGAGGAACTCTGTAGGCTGGTATGTAGATAGGTTGTGTTCCTGGTTTTAACTTAATGTGATGTTTTAAAACAGTTGTTTTGCCTAAGGCGTCCCCCGGCAAAGCAATTGCTTTTTTATGTTTCATAAGCAAAGCAAATAAAGCTTCATCCAACTCAGGGCAATTAGTTGATTGTAATAATTCTTTATATCTATTTCTTAAGTCTATGCCTTCTTGTACTGAACAAATTGATGAAGTTGGAAATTCTATCTCCTCACTATTCTCATTTAAAATCTTAATAGGTTTAGTACACACCTGAATACATCCTATTTGTGTACCTTTCTTTAAAACTATCTCTTTATTCATAGTATTAATTACTAATACTTCTACTCTGTTCTTATTTGTCTTATAAATCCCTGAGTCCCACTTCAATCCTTTAATTTTAACTGATTCTGGGACTGTAATTACTTCAGAGTCTACATTGATTCCTTTCAAACACAATTCAACCTTATTAATTGACATGGGATGTAACAATGTCGACCTTGTTAATCCGCAATCTGCAATTCTCAATGCATCTGTGTTTGATAATTTAGTAATCTCTGGGATTTCCTGAACTTCTGAGTTGGGTTCACAAATTGTTTTACTTTCTGTAGGGTTGGACCGCTCGGCCACGCTACCTAGGATAGAAATGTTATCTAAGGATTCATTGATTCCTGTCACTGGTCTTAAGTCTGGTTGATTTAAGAATGGGATTAACTGTGACTTCACTAAGATTCCTAAGTCAGCAGGACAAATTACCATGTTTTCTTTTCTCATAGTTGCAAATCCTATCAATAAATCTCCTGGAAAAATGGACTCTTCTACCACTATCACTGGGATGTACAATTGTTCATTTGTATATAAGGCAACTTCTAGCTCAATCTTGCCTAATGTTTTTAACTGATTTCCAGTTACACCTTGCAATGTGTAACGGATTGGTTCCAACATTTTCACTCCTGGGTTCAACTGGTTTAAAACTTTACTAGTAATTACATTAACTACAGACCCTGTATCAATAAAAATTTGAATAGGCTTATTGAACACTTTACCTGCAATGAGAGGTCCTACAGAAGTTTTACCAACAGTTATTATCAGTTTGTCAGTTTCTTTCATCTCCCTTGCATTCCCATATTTAACACAATACCGTCTATCGGTATATATATGGGGAGGTCTGAAATGGTTTATTCTGTGTCTGGGGGTTTTCCTCTTAGCCCTGGGGGTACCCGAAAATTTCGGCATTCATGAGTTCTGTGTCCGATTTTATTATGGTAAATACAGAATGGAGGGTTCCTACATTGATACTCATTGTGACCTTCGTATTTGCAATTTCTGCAAATAATCCCATAAATACATTCTTGTGCCTTGTGTCCCCATGCATTACAATTAAAACATAGGATTCTGGTATCCCTATCCCTAGATGGACTTCTAGCATGCCGCCTATGTCCTACTTCTGTTTTCTTAAACTCTCTAGAGTTCCTATATTGGCTTTGTTGATTTATAGGCATTACATATGGGTTTATTGTTCTGGTCTCACTGTATCCTTGAAGAAGATAATCTACTTCTCCTAAACAGATATTTGATTTTAAATCTTTGTACAGCCTTTCTGCTGTTAAGTCATCAGAATTCTTTGCCAATAAGCTAAAGGTAATCAATTTGATTACCTGTGAGATTTCCATCTTCTCACTAGATCTTTCTATCCAGTCTGAATCTTTCAAGATAGAATTCATGTCTTTTGACCATCTATCTAATCTAGCTAAGTACTCTGTGTCAGTTTCACTTGTCCTAACTTCCTTAATCATTTTTACCAATGATCTAATAGGATCCTGATCACATTTGGACATGAAATGTTTAAGAAAGGCTTTCTTGTAATTATCATATTGATTAATTAATTCCATTTGCTGGAAGTTAATGACAAACCTCGCCCTTCCATGCTCTGGATCTATATTCTCCTTGAGAATCTCAATCTTACGATTCTCATTTGTAATGTTTTTACTAACTATAAGTGTGTCAATGAGGTTCAAGAACTTGTTTACACCATATGTGTTAGACTCTCCTGTGAATTTTGGAATATTTGTATTTGATGTGTGAATTTCGTGTCTCAACACGTTAGAATTCTGAGGGGTACTCATACTTATTACTAATACCTTGCTTTAGCCTGGCTGCTTGCGATGTCGCTTCGTGATGTCAATGTCTGGTTTGACGTCCTTCTACGGTCTTGTCATTCCTCAACGACGTTGTTCCTCCTCCATCACACACTCTGCCTTGAAGACCGCCTTGTAGATGATGATCACCTTGAAGAATCTTGAAGAATGCTTGTTCCCAACGTAGCAGTTACTTGAAGTTGTAGATTTCTCTCGTAGTCGTAATACACTCTTGATTTTGGTTGTCTTGTTCCCGTAGACTTCTTGCGCCACTTCTCTTCGGAGGTGTTTAACACCCAGTTCGTCCATCCCACCGCTGAGCACCACTTTCACCCCCCTTGTCACCACTGTCACTTAAATTTGACTTGTAATATCACTCGTCTCGAGGCCCCTTGCCTCTCGTTACGTGAGTTTCACTAATATTCAAGTTCCTCTTAAGCAGTAGGCCCAATGCCTTCTTTTTCCTGTAGTCTCACTATTTTCTAGGCCCCATGCCTATTCCTCTCGTCCTTTGGGTTAATAAAAGGGTGGTGAATTTTCTTTCTTCTTTCACTGTAATTTCACCTTCGGCTTACACTCGGGATCTCTTTTCTCTCGTCTCTACATCGTCTCCTGATCCTCTCTCCACACCCTCTCTATATCTTCTCCCTATATCTTCTCTATCTCTCTTCTCTGTCGAGATCCCGTATCCTACGCTGAGCTACCTTCGTCTGACGTCACTAATTTTTCTAAACCAATCTCCGGTGACTTCTCAAGTAAATGTCACTCCTTATGGGCGTGACTTTGAATTCATGCACCAATAGTTTTTTCCTCCTTCTCCACCTTGCACCAATCCGGAAAGCCATTTCAATGCCACTAGCAAAAATTGTTTACCTCAGCATTAGTCAAACGAAGGTAACCTGCGCTTACAAAGTTGATTACACATCGAATATAAAAACAGTCACCACCGTCGGTGTGTTTACATAGACAAAACGTCGCCCTCACATAGACATAACATCTCCCTCGAGCAGGCGTCGAGTCTGAATTATTCTAATGCCCTAGTTCATTTCCATTCGTACACTACCGGCCTCTTACACGGCACTCCCGGGAAAAAAGGGCGCATGCCACCCGGACGAAGCGCGGGCATTAGCAAATAACGGCATCCGAGCACTAACGCGACCTGGTCACACCGTATATTTCACAGACGGGTCCGTCGAACAACGCAGCCCAAACACGGCTGGAGCTGCCTTCGTCACTGATGGACACATATTCGGCAGGAGAGTCAGCGACTCCGCGTCCTCCCTTCAAGTCGAGGCCGTGGCGATGCAGGGGGCCCTAGAACATGCCCTTGTATCCCACTCCAACTCCGTGGTCATCCATACTGACTCTCTGAGCCTGATAAGCTGCTTGCAACAGGCAGAGCCCGAAGATAATGTCCACCTCCTCACCAATATAACTGCGCTCCTGCACAAATTACACCGTGAAGGACGACACATCACCATCAACTGGGTGCCAAGCCACGTAGGTGTGCATGGAAACGACCTTGCAGACGCAGCTGCTGCCACAGCCCGCAAAAGAGCCAGGGTTGACGTCCAGGTCCCTCCCAGCAAGAGTCAGCTCCAACTTAAAACCAGGGCATTAGCACGCAAGCAATGGCACCTCCAACACAGGCAGGAGGCGCAGATCTCCCAACGAGCGGGCTGGTACAAAAAAGTAACAGCCTATGAACCTCTAGTCCTCCCCCGCTCCACTCCCAGAAGGATAGAAAAGCTGCTGTTCAGGTTACGCCTGGATGATCGTTGCTTCTGGCAACTTAATCCCCAGAGCACCATAGAAGACCGCCGATGCAACCATTGCCGTGAAGACAATGCCGACCTCCACCACTACCTGAGCGATTGCCCCGCCACCTCTTTCCTCAGACGGGGACCACCGGCTCCCCCTGAAGGTCTTGTGAGCCGCTTCTGCTGCCTCCGCAGCCCATATGAGCTCCATCAGCTGCTAGAACGTCCACCGCCGCTCTAGCAGCTGCGGCCTCTCTTTTCTACTGCCATCTATCACCCTCTGACTAGCTATACCATTTCACCTCCTCTCCGCTAGGTGTGTCTTACATAAACACCACCACACGGGCTCAAACAAAGCCCGTGGGAGTGATTCCTCTCTCCCGAATTGGGGGGGGGGGAAACATCTACCCCCCCCTCCCTCCCTCCCATCTCAGCTCCTCCTGGATGATGGGTCATCCCTCCATCTCGCCCACTGCTCTGAGTCAGAAGCAGTGTTGCAGGACAATGCACATCCACAGCAAGGCTGCTTCATTAAATTGGGGTCCCCCCTCTCTGTCCCCTTGTGCAGAAATGTAGAAGACAGGGAGAAATCTCTTCGGGCTGCATCAATTTATTTTTCGTCATACTCCCCCACCCACTCCCTTTCATGCATCACAGCATCATCCATACACAACCATTCTCCATTCACCCCAATCTTATGTCCTCTCCCATCCTTCCTCAACAGACATTCCCCTCTTTCCCAATGCCCCTTTTACCCCATCCATTCATCTCATCCTAGGTCACCCCCTCATGTTCACTTCTTCCACCTCTGCCTTCTACACCTCATTTACTAATCTTTCTTCACTCATTCTTTCCAAGTGTCCAAACCTTCCTAATACTCTTTCATCAGCCTTATCTCCCAACTCCCTTTTCACCCCTGTTCTCCTCCTTACCTCCTCATTTCTCACTCTATCCAGCCTAGTAACCCCTATCATACTTCTCAGTCACCTCATCTCAAACACATTCAAATTCCTCTCTTCCTCTCTTATGTTCCATGTTTCTGCCCCATACAGTGCTGTCAGCACAATCACCCCTTTATATAATCATATAATCTCTTAGCATCCATTCCCAAATCTCTATTTCTCATTACACTTTTACACTTTTCTCATTACACATCTACATAGCAAAGACAAAATCAAGTAGTAGCTCTTCTCTTTTGACCACATTTTTTTTTTTTCTGGTAAGTTTGAATGGTTGTGTGATGATGAGGTGAGGTGAAGAGTGTAGAGAAGATGTTTAGAAGCCCTGTCACCTTTGACCTATGTACTTTGAAAGCCAAGGGAAGAGGTAGTGACTGTTAGATACTGGACTTCTGCCCACATGATGTAGAGGAGAATGTGAAACTCAGGGTCCCATAATGATATAAATTCAATTGATTACCAGTAAATATTAAATTATGATTCAACAATGAACTTGCAGTACTGTTAGGGAAGAAATAAGGTGCAATTTCTCCATTGTTTATGCAAGAAGGAGTAAAAGGGATTTATATGATCAAAGTGAAAAAGGTGTGAGTGCACAACACCCATTCATTGCCACCTTGCTTTATTGATAATTTATGAATTGGAAAAGTAGTAAATATAAAACTGCAGACATTATAAAAATGTATTTATAATGAAGATAATGAAAATACATGTAAGATGGTGTTGAGGGCCTTAAACATCTTGGATACTAGTATATATTTGTATGTAACCTATAACTAATTCTTTACTTTATGTGCCATCCAGGAAAGATGTGGTATGTTTTTACACCTTCAAATGGTATTTGTGTGTTACATCAGTATGTGCTGCAGTTAAGTTTTGCACTAGAGAAAAAAGTGTGTATTTTTGTGTGCATATGCACATGTACTAAAAATATATGCACATATTGATGCTGGGGTACACAAAAGAAGACTTGCCTACACTTTATCCTAGTATGCCTTTTACTGTGAACTCCCAGAAGCACTGTTGCACTTGGCCACACAGAGAGAATCATATCCCTGCAACCTGTCTTCAGATTCCATTGACACACTCACATCCATCAAAAGGTACACCCCCAAGAGACTGGCATTTGGTCTCAAGATAGAACCTAAGATCTCTATCACCTTTAGATGTATTTTATTCACCTTTTCACAAAATGAAAACAGAAATCAGCAACTACTCTTCATCTACTTTGACAGATAACATAGAAACCATCCCATATTAATGCAATGCAAATATCTTGTCTGGGCTTTTGGTATGTAAGTTTTTAAAAAGTTTTATTGTATTTTCTACATCTTTATTGGAGAAGGGTGGAGAGGTTTCTGGATCTCTTCATCCACAAGGGATGTGGAATGGCTTTAAGGTGGGTGTATGCTCTTGCCCCCCTCCCTAAAAACAGGTCATTTTGGTACATATATGTAAGGGAAGGGGAGGGAACCAAGGGACTCAGGAAGTGCCTTTATTAGGTGAATAACACTACTTTAACAGTTTTGACTTGTGTCTTTCAAAAGTTGGTGTTATGAAGAGCAGGTAGATTGACTTGCTCTTATTATTGCTACTTGCCTGCTTCTTCTAGTGTTAGAGATTGATTCCTGGCTCCTACCCCTGCTAGATGACCCTGTCATGTGATTGGATGCCACTGTCTAATCATGCATTGCTGTTTTGCCATTGGTTGGGTTGGGAACCAGTTCAAGGTGAGAGGATAACTGAGTTATGATTGGGTGCCACTGTCTCTCCATGTTCATTACTGTCATGCCATCGATCAACTTGGGAAATTGTATGAGATAGGAGGATAACTGGGATATGATTGGCTAGTTCCTTTGGAATGAATTGTGACCTGTTATTGTGTTGATTTGGTAGAGTGAGTCCCCCTGGTGATCATTTAAGTCATGTGCACTACTTATGTCACATCTATGCATCCCTGGTTCATGTTGGTCAGTGTTTGTATAAATGCTGCCTCTTGAGTTTTCTTGTCATTTTGTCCATACTTTAGGCCAGTAGGCTAGATTATACCCAGTCTGCTAGGTGTCCTGCAATGTCTGCATGAGCCACCATTACAGTGTGTGTGTCTGGAGTCCATATTGTTTTCTCACAGGCATGTCTCCACAGGTTGGGATACCTAAAAGAACTCCTTTACCAAGTACAGGACAAAACCCATGACATTGTTGAGAGTGGCTCCAAGGACAGAGAAGATGCCAAATACTTCCATGGCACTTCCATGCAAAATTATGTATTGAGAGGGTCTGCCACAAGACTGATCGGAGCCTGTGGATAAATCATACATACATATACCAAAGGCTTTTTCTCCCTTACAAGGGGGGTAGCCAAAAAGAAAAAGGCATAGAAATCACTCCCACCCATTTCATTTCCCATATATTCCACTCCCCTCCACCCTCCTCCCTCCCTCCTATCTTGGCACCTCCTGGATGACGGGTCATCCCTGCATCCTGTCCATTGCCCTGGGTCAGAAGCATTGTCGCAAGACAGCACATCCACAGCAAGGCTGCTTCATAAATTTGGCGACCCTCCCTCTCCGTCCCCTCATGCAGAAAAGGAGAAGACGGGGAGAAATCCCTGTGGATAAATGATTTAGTAAAACCAAAAATGCTGCTTCACCCTCACCTAATCAGTGTGGTGCACTCCATCCCATGGGAAATGTGTGACAGAATATACATGGATGAAACATATAGAGGACTGGAGATATGCCTAAGAGAAGGCAAAGTGGACTTGAGACAGCAGCACAACATACCCTCCTTGAATGACATGTGGGCCAAATTGGAGTCTTTTCTTGATTACTTGGGGGCAGTAGGTCTCCCACAAGTGACCTGGGGCAATGGATTGATTGAAGCAACACAGACAACAGTGCAAAATTTCTTCCCTAAGGGGTCTAGGTAGGGCCTTAGAACCATTACTGATGACTATGGGGCTGCAGGTTTTCAGTCATTGAAAATTAAGGCAACAAATTATTATTATTATTATTGAAAAAAATAAGATTAGTAAAATATAAGATAAAGAAAGCAAAAAGGAGAGATGTAAAATGGGAAGAGTATGACAGAATTTTTTTAAAAGTAATAAAAAGATGTTTTGGAAGGAAATTAAGAGAGTAAGAGGAGGTGAATCAAGTAGAAAAGAAAAGGTCAGAGGTGCAGATGGAGAGATGATAATGGAAGAGGTGGTGGTAAGAGGAAAATAGGCAGAGTATTTTAGGGAGTTGCTAAATGTGGAGGATAGGAGGAAAGCTTCTAGGAGCTGTCAAGAGTTTTTATGAGAGTAGTAGAGCTTGTGTCAGGATTAGAAATGGAGAGAGTGAGTGGTTCGAGGTAAAGGTGGGATTTCGTCAGGGATGCGTTATGTCGACCTGGCTGTTCAACTTGTACATGGATGGGGTAGTGCGAGAGGTAAATGCAAGGGTGGTGGGTTAGGGATTGGAGGTGGTTAAAGAAAATGGAGAAAAGTGGGAGGTGAGCCAGCTGTTGTTTGCAGATGACACTGCGCTAGTGGCAGGATTGGAGGAGGGATTGAGGAAGTTGGTGACAGTTTGGGAGAGTGTGTGATAAAAGAAATCTAAAGATAAATGTGGGTAAAAGTAAGGTGATGAGATGTTCAAGGGGTGAAAGTGGCAGCAGACTGGAAGTGAGCATTAAGGGAGAGCGACTGGAGGAAGTGGATAGTTTTAGATACTTGGGTGCAAATGTGACAGGAAAAGGTGGAGTGAAGGTGGAGGTAGAATGTAGATTGAGAGAAGCGAGTAAATGCCTTGGTGGATTAAAAAGTGTAATGAGGAATAGACATTTGGGAATGGATGCTAAGAGGAGATTGTATGTGTGCCAACAGCACTGTATGGGGGCAGAAACATAGAACATAAGAGAGGAGGAGTTTGAATGTGTTTGAGATGAGGTGCCTGAGAAGTATGATAGGGGTTACTAGGCTGGATAGTTTGAGAAATGAGGAGGTGAGGAGGAGAACAGGGCTGGAACAGGAGTTGGGAGATAGGGTTGATGAAAGGGTATTGGGATGGTTTGGACACATGGAAAGAATGAGTGAAGAAAGATTAGTAAAAGAGGTGTGGAAGGCAGAGGTAGAAGGAGTGAATGTGAGGGTGTGACCAAGGATGAGATGGATGAATGGAATAAAAGGGGCATTGGGAAAGAAGGGAATGTCTGTTGAGGAAGGATGGGAGAAGACAGATGATAGGGGTGAATGGAGAATGGTTGTGTATGGATGATGCTGTGATGCATCTAAAGGAGTGGGTCAGGGATGGGGAGTGAGGGAGTATGTGTGAAAAATAATTTGACGCAGCCCAAAGGAATTTCTCTCTGTCTTCTCTTTTTCTGCATGAGGGGACAGAGAGGGGAGGTTGCTGATTTAACGGAGTGGCCTTGCTGTGGATGTGCTGTGTCATGCGACACTGCTTCTGACCCAGGGCAGCAGGTGGGATGCAGGAATGACCCATCATCCAGGAGGAGCCAAGATAAGAGGGAGGAACAAGGGTGAATGGGAATGGAGTATATTGGGGATGGAATGGGGGGGAGTTGATTTTATGCCTTTGTTTTTTGGCTACCTCCTTTGTTAGGGGAAAAGAGCCTTTGGTACTGTATATGTATTTATGGGTCCAGATTTGACCCTCAATCACTTATATTAAACTCGTAATGTGGAAAAGGAGATGGCAGATAGGGCTGATGAAAAAGTATTGGGATGGTTTGGACACATGGGAAGAATGAGTGAAGAAAGATTAGTAAAAGAGGTGTGGAAAGCAGAGGTGGGTGGAATGAACTTGAGGGGACAACAGAGGATGAGATGGATGCATGGGGTGAAAGGGGCTTTGAGCAAGAGGGGAATGTCTGTTAAGCAGGGAAGGTAGAAGGTAGGAGATAGGGGTGAATGGCGAATGGCTTTGTATAGATGATACTGTGATGCAAGGAAGGGAAGGGGTGGGAGATGAGGGGGTGGGGTTAGGTAATGGTTATGTGTGAATGATATTTTGATGGAGCTTGAAGGGATTCCTCCCCATCTCAATTTTCTGTATGAGGAGACAGAGAGGAGGGGTTACTGAATAAGTGCAGCAGCCTTGCTGTGGATGTACTGCCTAGCTGTATTGCTTCAGACCCAGGGTAGTGGGAAGGGAACAGGTATGACTTTTCATCCATGAGGAGCTAAGATTAGAGGGAAGAAAAGGTGGAAGGTGGGAGTGGGCACATGCCTTTTGACTTGGCTTTCTCCTTTATAATGGGAAGAAAGCCCTTGGTATATAGATTAAATTCAAGTTAGCTATTAACCACTTCCATACGGTGACGCCTATGTAGGCGTCATGAGGAGCAAGTGGGTATGCGATGATGCCGACGTCGACGTCTTGATTATATTTATTGTAGTCGTACTTACGTAACCTCCATTCTCTCTAAACTGGCTTCATCATATTTTCTATGGTTATCAAAATTCACGGGTGAAAGAGAACGAACGATTGAGCACTGACTTTATTTTTTATAATGCGATTATTATGACGCAACATCGCACGTCGGGCAGCTAATGCTGCCAGACGTGCGATGTGCCCCGGAGTGAAGAGGTTAAGCCTATTGGGGCATTTGAAAAATTAGATACTTCTGTATACATGTATGCCTGTAGAATAGCACATATTCATAGATGCTCATTGATTGCTTACATGTTTAATAACGATAATTCTTGTCATGTGTTTGCATTTCACTGACTAGAAACCTACAGCCTCACAGTAGCCCTCCCATAGATATCTTTGGGAAGGATTATTGGAGTGTTATCTATGCAGTATAAGGGTTGGTTTTTGTGTTGTCAACTGGTATGAGGAAAAGGAGGGGGAAACATTTGACAGTTGTCATTTCTCCTTATGTGAAATGAGTGGATGAAAGACAGTCAAAGTTGATAAGAGATCTTTGGCCTGTTCCAGAGACTACCAGCCTCTTGGGGCTGCATCTCCAGATGAAAGTGAGGGTATTAGGGAGATCAATTTGATTTGAAAGTGCAAAAAAGCAAGTGAATGGAATATTATGAAATTAACTCAAATTTGGAAGTCATAATTAGATAAGTATGGCAAAGGAAGTAGTTGGATTCTCGCTTGTTTGCTCAGCTGCATGTTCACTTGTGTTTGCATGCAATTTTTTGTGTTTGCTGCACACACACACACACATACACATTAGAATCTGATTACTTATTTTCTCTCTATATGCCAAGGGCCTTTTCCCCATTACTAGGGAGGTAACTAAGTCAAAATGTATACATCCACTCCCACTCATTTCATTTCCACCCATTCCACTCTTGTCCACCACCCTTTCCTCCCTCTCAACTTAGCTCCTTATGGATAACAGGTCATCCCTGTCTCCCACCCACTGCCCTGGGTTAGAAGCAAGCAATGCAGCAAGACACAGCACATCCACATCTTCACTTAATTGGTGACCCCCCCCCCCTCTCTGCCTCCTCAGCTTTGGCTGTAACATTTGAAATTACTCATTTTAATTATAAGATTTTGATTATAGAATAATAGTTCTCCTCTCATATGGTAAATATAATGTTTAACTGTTACAGATGATATCAAAGGAAGAAGAGAAAAGAGACTCACAACACACCAACTCGGCACCACCACCAGAAAAAATAGCCCAGCCACAGGCAGTAAACCAGAGTGGGGAAGAGCAGGAAGAAGTGCCAGGAGTCATCAATAATGAGGCTGAGGGTAACAAAGGGCGAGAGCTTAAGTACAAGCTGTGGAAGATGCAAGCTGAGCGAGATGCCCTGGAAAAGGAGCTGCGTATCCAACATACCCTTACAAGGTTTGCATACAGAGAAATTTTTAGACATGATAATGGTAAGGGATATCAATGGAAATAAGCCCCTCATTGGGCTTTTTTGAGTTATCCCTAGTACAATGGAACCTCGCTGTTCATATACAATCCGTTCCAGGAGGCTGTTCAAATGGCGATTTGTACAAATGGCGAATAATTTTTTCACATAAAATATAAAGTAAATTGGATTAATCAGTTCCAGACCCACAGATGTAATAACATTTTAAGCATAGAATACATAAAAACTATGAAAAATGATAAATATATGGTACTGTACATGAAATAAATAGGAATTTAACTGCACTTTACCTGTACTGAGGTGAGCTGATGGCATAAGTGGAAGGTGAAGAGGAGGAGGAGGGATGTTGATGTTACTGTTTGGAAGGGGAGTCACCTTCCATATAAACATCAGGTAACATCCCTTCAGGTGTTTTCTCTCTTTGCAGTGTTCTTTCTTTTTTCTGTCTTTTTGCACCAGAAGAATCCTGGGATTCTTTCTTTAAAAACCTGTCCAATGTTGTCCACCTTTGACGATTTTTCAGAATTTTTCAAAAATGGTCAATAACATTGTCATTGAACAAATTGATGCTCCTGTTGACCACAGCAGTGTTACGATGCCATTTTTCCACCACTCTCAGTGATAACACAGTTATTTAATTTCTGCAGTAGAAATGCTTCTCTTACTATTTTCCTCCTCTGAAGAAGAAAGTTCTTCAACCACTTCTTGCTGCTCCCTGTGCAGTTCTTGGAGTTCTTCAGTTGTCAGCTCATTTATGTGGTCTTCGACCAACTCCTCCACATCATCACTGTCTACATCCAAACCCATGGACTTCCCCAGGGACACAATATCATCCACCACTACAGGCTCCATGTCAAAGCCTTCAAAGTCTCTGGCTGCCACACAGTCTTGCCACAGATTCTTCCAGGCAGAGTTCAGTGTCCTCAAAGGAACCTCCCCCCAGGCTTTGTCCATTATCCTCAAGCAATGAAGGATATTGAAATGGTTCTTCCAAAAGTCCTTGAGGGTTAGTTCTGTGTCAGAGGTCACTTCAAAGCACCTTTGAAAAAGTGCTTTTGTGTAAAACTTTTTGAAGTTTGAAATGATCTGCTGATCCATGGGCTGGATTAGAGGAGTGGTATTAGGGGGCAAAAACCTCACTTGGATGAAGCTGTATTCACCCACCAGATCTTCCTCCAAGCCTGGAGGGTGAGCAGGAGCATTGTCCATTACCAGAAGGGCCTTGAGTGGTAAATTTTTCTGCTCTAGATATTTTTTCACACTCGGGGCAAACACTTCATACATTCACTAGGTGAAGAACTGCCTTGTTACCCAAGCCTTACTATTAGCCCTCCACATTACACTGATTTTACTTTTTATAACATTCTTTTTCTTGAACACTCTTGGGTTTTCTGAGTGGTAGACAAGCAAAGGTTTAATTTTGAGGTCCCCACTAGCATTAGTACACAACAAGAGTGTAAGCCTGTCTTTCATAGGCTTGTGTCCTGGCAGTGATTTCTCCTCTTTTGTGACGTAGGTCCTCTTAGGCATCTTCCAGAAGAGGACAGTTTCGTCACAATGAGGAGTAAATCCCTCACTCTTTACAAAATATTTAAATTCCCCAACAAACTTTTCAGCAGCAGCATCTTTGTTTGCACTGGCAGCCTCCCCACACCTAACAACACTGAATGCCACTTCGCATCTTAACCACTTCACTCCGGGCCAAAATCTCACGGGCAGCATCTGCCAGATGTGTGATGCTGCGTCATAATACTCGCATTATAAAAATAAAGTAACCCCTGTAATGCTCATTCTCTTTCACCGGTGAATTTTGATAACCATAGAAAATATGATGAAGCCAGTTTACAGAGTATGGGGGTCACACAGGTACAACTACAATAAATATAATCAAGATGCCGATATGGCAGCCTCGTGTACTCACTTGCTCCTTATGACGCCTACGTAGGCGTCACCGTATGGAAGGGGTTAAATCGATCAAACCACCCCCTACTTGCTTTAAATTCATCACTTTGCACACTGGTTCCAGGGTTGTCTTGCTTAAGGTCAGCATACAACCACTTTGCTTTTTCACAAATTATTGTATCAGAAATGCTGTCACAAGCAAGTTGTTTTTGTTAATCCAAACTAACAAAAGTTTTTCCACTTGTTCAATTATAGGTGACCTGTTCACAGCAAGAACGGTCACCCCTTTTGCCACACTAGCCTCTTTTATTATGTCTTTGTTTTTCAGTATAGACAATATGGTTGATTTTGCCATGCCATACTGAGTTACCAGGTCAGAGATACGAGTTCCACTTTCAAACTTTGCAATGAGTTCTTTTTTTAATTCAATTGTTGTTCTCACTGCTTTCGTTTTAGGCTTGGTTGAATCACTAATCTTTTTTGGACCCATGGCTGCACTATTTTTAATACATACATACATATACCAAGGCTTTTTCCCCCTTCCAAGGGAGGTAGCCAAAAAGGGAAAGGCATAAAAACACTCCCACCCATTACATCCCTAAATACACTCCACACCCCTCCCACCCTCCCTCTCATCTGAGCACCTCCTGGATGACGGGTCATCCCTGCACCCTGCCCACCGCCCTGGGTCAGAAGCAGTGTCGCAAGACACAGCACATCCACAGCAAGGCCGCTTCATTTAATCGGCGACCCCCCCTCTCTGTCCCCCCTTGCATATAAGGAGAGGGCGGGGAGAAATCCCTTCGGGCTGCGTCAAAATTTACTCACACATACTACCCCACCCCCCACCCCCCCGCCCATTCCTCCTCATGCAATCACAACATCATCCATATACAACCATTCTCCACTCACCTCTGTCTTCCGTCCTCTCCCTTCCTTCCTCAACAGACATTCCCCTCTTCCCCAAAGCCCCCTTCACCCCATCCATCCACCTCATCCTAGGACGTCCCCTCATGTTCACTCCCTCCACATCTGCCTTCTATACCTCTTTTACTAGTCTTTCTTCACTCATTCTTTCCATGTGTCCAAACCATCCTAATATTCTTTCATCAACCCTATCTCCCAAATCCTTTTTCACCCCTGTTCTCCTCCTCACCTCCTCATTTCTCACTCTATCCAGCCTAGTAACCCCCATTATACTTCTCAGACACCTCATCTCAAACACATTCAAACTCCTTCTCTCTTCTTCTCTTATGTTCCACGTTTCTGCCCCATACAGTGCTGTTGGCACAATCACTCCTTCATACAGTCTCCTCTTAGCATCCATTCCCAAATATCTATTCCTCATTACACTCTTTAATCCACCAAGGCATTTACTCGCTTCTCTCAATCTACATTCTACTTCCACCTTCACTCCACCTTTTCCTGCTACACTTGCACCCAAGTATCTAAAACTATCCACTTCCTCCAGTCGCTCTCCCTTAATGTTCACTTCCAGTCTACTGCCACTTTCACCCCTTGTACATCTCATCACCTTACTTTTACCCACATTTATCTTTAGCTTTCTTCTATCACATACTCTCCCAAACTCTGCCACCAGCTTCCTCAATCCCTCCTCTGACCCTGCCACAAGCGCAGTGTCGTCCGCAAACAACAGCTGGCTCACCTCCCACTTTTCTCCATTTTCTTTAACCATCTCCAATCCCTGACCCACTACCCTAGCATTCACCTCTCGCACCACCCCATCCATGTATAAGTTGAACAGCCAGGGGGACATAACGCATCCTTGACGAAGTCCCACCTTTACTTCAAACCACTCACTCTCTCCATTTCTAATCCTGACACAAGCTCTACTACTCTCATAAAAACTCTTGACAGCTCCCAAAAGCTTTCCTCCTTTCCTCCTAATAAAGATAACAAAAAATAGCAATAAAGTAGCACAAAGTTTCATGAAGCTTGCGTGGATGATGCGTAGCATATGGAAGCTAGCACAAGATTGAGCTAAAGCGACCGCGTAGTGCAGCCAGACAAGGTGACACTGTCTGAATCGCGGGGCAAGCGTACAAATGATGAGTTGAATTTTACTTGAACAAGTTAGACGAATAACGAGTTGTACGAGTAGAGAGGCAGATGAATGGCAGGGTTCCACTGTATGTGATTATATTCATACCAGTGACTTAGTCTATATTCTTTACATTTGTTGATTAATTCATTTGTATTGGTTATTGGCTTGGATTGGTTATAAAATTATTTTATACTGAAATAGATAAATCTAAATCTAAAATCTATGAACCTCATTTACAGATGTGACAGAATTATGTAAATAATGGTGGGCCACAAAGTAGTTAGTAATTTTTTCCATATTGTATTTCTACAATGTTTTGGAAGCTACATATGCATAGGTAATAGGGAACATTGTCTTCTTTAGTAAAGGAACAACCTTTCATTATATTGATACATTTGAAAGATTGTGGTCTAATATGTGTTGTATTTAACTAGTTGTATTTTACGGGAAGGGGAGCTATGCTCGTGGTGTCCCGTCTTCATATCTCATTTTATCTAAACTATTTCTAAATTCATGTATTGTTTTTGCACACTACTTTCTCATCTAACTTGTTCCAACTGTCTATTACTCTGTGAGGAAAGCTGTTTTTTTTCAGATCTCTTCTATAGCTGTCTTTCTTGAGTTTCTTTCCGTGTCCTCTTGTATTTCTATCATCCCATTTTATTAGATCCTCTCTATCAATAATTTCTATGCCTTTCATGATTCTGTAAATAGCTATCAAATCTCCTCTCTTCTTTGCTCTAGTGTCTGTCGCTCAAGTTTTGCTAGTCTCTCTTCATATGATAGTTTTGAGAGTGTTGGTGCCAATTTTATAATTGCTCTTTGTATTCTTTCAATTTTTTTTTATACATTTTTTTCTACTTGGTGACCACATCATTGCTGCATATTCCAATTTTGGTCTTATCAGGGTGATTAGTATTTTCTTCACCATTTCTTCATCCAGGTATGTAAATGCCACTTTGATTGTTCTTATTAAATTATAAGTTTCACCAAAAACCTTATTTATTTGTTTCTCAGGTGACATATTATTCATAACAATGACTCCCAGGTCCTTCTCATTTTCAACTTCTTTTATTCTTTCTTCTCCCAATTTATATGATCCTGTTATTCTGTTTTTGCTTTTTCCAAATTCCATTATACTACACTTTTTAGTGTTGAGCTCCATCTCCCACTTCCTACTCCATTCCCATACTTTATTTAGATCACTCTGTAGTGATTCACAATCTTCTTCCGTGTTCACTTTTTTTTAATAGTTTTGCATCATCTGCAAAGAAGCTCATATAACTTTCAATTTCTTCATCCATATCATTAATATATATAGCAAACATTATTGGGGCCAAAACTTTTCCTTGTGGAACACCACTTATTACTTCATCCCAATTTGAGTGTTTGTCTCTTATCACTACTCTCATTTTTCTTTCTTGCAAAAAGTATTCCATCCATCTAAGCAGTTTGCCCTGTATTCCTCCTTCGGTTTCTAATTTCTTAAGCAACTTCTTATGTGGTACTTTGTCGAAAGAATTTTTTAGGTCTAGAAATGCACAATCAGCCCATCCATCTTGTATTATATCTATTAGCCTTGAATAGAAACATATTAAATTGGTGACGTATGATCGTCCTTGTCTGAATCCAAATTGTCTTGGATTTAGCACATTGTTTTTTTTTTTTTCTAAATATTTTACCCATCTACTTTTGACAATTCTTTCACAAATTTTTGCTATTGTACTTGTTAGAGAGACTGGTCTGTAGTTGGTAGGGTCTTCTTTATTTCCCCCTTTATATATAGGTACTATATTTGCTTTTTTCCAATCTTTTGGAACTTTTCCTTCTTTCAAGGAACTGTTTATTATGCTATGTATTTTGTCGGCCAGTTCATTCCTGCATTCTTTCAGAATCCAGTTTGCTATTTCTTCTGGTCCATGCAATTTTCTGAATCAAGATTACTCAAGTGTTTCATTATTTCATTCTTTGTTACTTCTATTTCTTTCATAGGGGGGACTTTCTCTTTCCATTCATTCTCTTCAGGTTGTATGTTCTCCCTTGTAAACACTGATTTAAAATGCTTGTTCATAATTTCCGCCATTTCTATTTCCTCTGTGTATTCAACTCCTTGTCTTAATTTCTCCAAATCTTGTTTGTTTTTCAGTTTGTTTACAAATCTGTAAAATAAATTTGGTTGATCTTTACATTTTTCTATGACATGTTTTTCATATTTTCTCTTTTCCTCTCTGCACGCTTGTACATATTCATTTCTATAACAAGTATATATTTTCCATTTTTCAGGTCTTTTGTATTTCTTCCATTTGGTCCAAGCTTTATCTCTTTTGTCTTTTAACTCCCTACAACTTTTGTTGTACCAGCATTTTACATATTCTTTTTCTTGTTTTTGTCTTGGGACATACTTTTCCACTCTTTTTTTTTTTTTTTTTATAAATTTTTGTCAAAATATTCCATTTCTCTTCCACTGTTGTTTCTTCTTTGTATATTCCTTCACAGTTTTCTTTTTGAAAGAATTCTCTTATTTTATCAAAGTTTGTTTTTTCATACATCATTCTTCCTTTTCTATATTGTTCATTTCTTTTCATGTATTTTTCCTCATTTAGTTCCAGTTCAATCAATATGTGGTCACTTATTATTAGGTTCAGTCTCGATGGTTCTTCTTCATTTCTATACCTAGTGTTCTCTTGAATCCATTGGGTCATTGCATGGTCAGTAATCATCTGAAGTAGAACATTTCCCCATGAGTCGTCTCCACCCTTTACTGTCATCTCTTCCCAGCAGACTGATTTGCAATTAAAGTCGCCCATCATAACTATTCTTCCTCCATCTTCCATTATCTTATTTAATGTTATCCTTGTGTCTTCTAACATACTTTTATGTTCACTCTCTTCCCACGAGGCTGTTTTTGGAGGCACATAATTTATCACAAACTTTCTGCTCTTCTTATCTCTGTCTTCCACTTCAGTCATAATCATCTCTACTGTATTCTTTCCATATGTGACACACCTCACATTTATATCGTTCTTAGTCAGGAACATAACTCCACCCCCTTGTTTTGTCTCTCTGTTTCTAATCCAATAATTATATGCATCATGTCCTACACTGTTGGGTGGTAGTGGACCTTTTAATTTTGTTTCTACAATTCCCATTATGTCCGGTTCTTTTTCCTTCAGATAATCATTCAGCTCATTCAATCCTGTTATTAATTCATCTATATTTGTGTAAGACACTTTTAGTTTTCTGCCACTTCCATTGTATTTTCTGTTTCCCTTTTGTTTTTCTCTAGTATGTCGTATTTCCTTACTTTCATATTCACTACTCTCCAATAGAATTTCTCTTTCCTTAGCTTCATGTCTTTTCATTTTTTCCTCTCTTTCCTCTTTATTCGTTTCTCTTTTTATCTATACCTTTTTATATTGTTCACTTGCTGCTAGTTTCCTTGTTTTTGCTAAGATATTTTCTGCCGTCGTTTGTGACCTGAATTTAATATATTGGTCTGGTCTTATCTGTACTATACTATACATCTCTTCAATTTGTTTCATGATTTCAGGTTCATCTTCCTGAACTAATTCTAGTAAACTGCTTACTTTTTCTTTTTCCTCATTGATTCTTGTGGTTCTATTTAGGTTATGTTTCTCTTCCATTCCTAATATAATTATACATTTCTTTTTATCTGCTAAGTCTCTTACTATATTCTTCTTCTGTCTCATCACTTCAATAACTGAGTCTTCAGTTTGTTCTTTCATTTGCTGTTTAATTATGTCAGTAAATGCAACTTTACTTGGATTTTTTTTCAATGCTGTGCTTCTTTTGCTATGGCCTCTTTGTTGTCTTTATTATTCCTCTATAATTCTTCATTCTCCTCTTTTACTTCTTTTAACTGTCTTTTTAATTCTTCTATTTCATTAGTTAAGTTTTTGTTCACCTTCTCTAGTTCTTCCAATTTTTCAACTCTCTTCGCAATCTTTGCTTTGTTACCGAACCTATTTTCCCAATGTTCGGTCATATGTTTAAGTTTTTCCTCTAGTCTTGCTAATCGGGGGAGGTTGGTATCCGCCCCCCCCTCATTAAACCCCTGGAAATTATTATCCTCACCTTCCATTGTGCTGCTCTTATCTATATTTCTAATCTTTACATTTTTGTTAATCCCTTCACCAAAATCATTGGTCCATCTCTTGTTTACAAGACACCTGGCTTCCTGGACCAAGTCCTACCCTTCCTCATTTCCTTCCATTTCCCTCAGTAATCCCTCCCATTCTCCTTTTTCCTCACTTTCCCATTACACCACGAGCTTTCCCCTTCCCTATAAATACAATAAGGTGCTTCCTTTGCGTTGAGATCCATGAAATTTTCACTTTTTCCTCAGAATTCTAATCTTCGCCATCCATCCGACGAAAGTGTGTGTATGTGTGTGTGTCAAAAGGCCCTTTGAAGGTGGCCTAATACACCTATTCTATGTTTACCTCACCAACCTGCCATGTATACATCCACCTTTCACCTGTCCAACACCTATTTGTTGTCACTCCTATTTTATCTCCTCATGGAGGAAGGGTCATCCCTTTCTCCTGCTCACTGCTCAGATCAGTTTCAGACATAAACGTACATATACAGTGAGACCTCTCATTAATGAACGTTAATTAGCTGTGTTTGCTGTGTTTTTGGTGCTGTTGTTTAGTGTGTGCAATCACTATGCCACCCAAAAACCACTCCAAAACACCGAAAACACAGCGAAAACATCGCAAACACAGCTAATTAATGTCTGTTAATGAGAGGTCTCACTGTACCAAAATGCCCTTTCTCCCTTATAAGAGGCATGGCCAAGTAAAGGCATATAACCACCTTTCACCCATCCTTTACTTATCCAGTACCCAGTTGTTGCCCCTTCTATCTTAGTTCCTAGTGAATGAAGGGTCATCCATGCCCCTCATTCATTGCACAGGTCAGAAGTAATGCAGCAAGATACAGCACCTCCATAGCAAGGCCTGATAGCTGAAGCTGGTTTATCCCCACCATTTCATTACATTGTGATTCTCCCCCCCCTCATCCATTCAAGAAATTATAGAGCAGATAATAACAAGTCCCTTCAGGCCACATCAATTTCTCATCCAATCACAACCACCCACCACTCACACTTACCTCTTCCCCTTGCTCTTCTCTGTGCAACAGATATTCCTTTTGTACTCAAGGGGTCTTTCACTCTATCCATCCATTCTTTTCATGGCCCATCAAGTTCACTCTGTCCACCTCTGGCTTCCACATTCTTTTTGCTCTTCTTTCTTCATTCATTCTTTCCTTATGTCCAAACTATCCCAATATTTTTTTATCAGCCCTATCTGCCAGTTCTCTCTCCATCTCAGCTTTCTGCCTCACCTCCTCATTTCTCACTCTATCCATCCTCATAACCCCTCTCCTGTTAAACTCACCTCCAACTTCCTCACCCTTTGTCCTTGTACATCTTATCACCTTACTTTGCCTATATATGTTTTTAACTTTCTTCTCTCACATACTCTCACAAACTTTGCCACTAGCTACCTTAGTCCCACCACTGACCCAGCTACAAGTGCAGTGTTGTTCACAGACAACAACTGGCTCATGTCTCATTTCCTTCTTCTCTCAACATGCCCAAGCCTCTACCCATCACCCTCTTGTTTACCTCCTGTACCCCACTCATGTTCATGTTACAAATTGAACAATCATGGTTACATTACACAACCCAGGCACTGCCCTGTCTTCACCTCACACTATTCATTCTCTCCAATGAATCAATCATTGCCTTAAATTTCACTAAGTGAAAAAATTTGCAGCACCACAGTGGCTGGCAATAGTCCTTTGGGACTTCCCAAAGATCTTGTATATATATACAGATACCAAGGGCTTTTTGCCCCTTACAAGGGAGTTAGCCAAAGTCAAAAGCATAAATCCACTCCCACCTGTTTCATCCCCACATACTCCACTCCCATTCACCACCCCTCCCTCCATCTTTTCTTGGCTCCTCCTGGATGACAGGTTATCCTTGCATCTCGCTCACTGGCCTGGGTCAGAAACAATGCAGCAATACAGCACATCCATAGCAAGGCCACTTCATTTAAATGGTGACTTCCCCCCCTCTGTTCCCTTGTGCAGAAAAAGAGAAGACAGGGAGAAATCCCTTTGGGCTGCATCAAAATATCATTTACACATACTCCTTCACCCCCATCCCCCACTCACTCCCTTCCATGTATCACAGCCTTATCCATACACAACTATTCTTCACTCACCCCTATCTTCTGTCTTCTCCCTTCCTCAACAGACATTCCTTTCTTTCGCAGTGTTCCTTTTACCTCATCCATCCATCTCATCCTTTGTCGCCCTGTAACATTACGCGAACGTTACTTGAGCTATGGTGTCAAGGGAGTGAATGAAGCTTGAGTAGGTTGCTGGATTTTATTCTGGTTAGCGCAAGTGTTGACCTAGGCTGGGTTGGGCGGTCAAGCTCCGAGGCGTGCCCAACCACAAAGATGACCGCGTGGGCCTGGGGATGAGCACTGCTGGTTACAAATACTGAAGAGAACTGCCTCTAGAGACCACAACCTGCCTCTTTATATACACACCCTGTATACCGAAAGGTAGCGAAGGACCCAGCCTCATGGGAACATGGCTCAGCAGGGCCAAGGTTGTGGTTTCATGAGGATACAAATGCCTGCAGTAGTACAGGCATAATATGAACTTACCTTACACAATAGTAATATAAGGCCGAAGGGCAGATGTTTCTACACTACCAATACATTCCTTGTCCATCCCATCTCTGCAGTGATGATACTATAAGCCAAAATGTTGCATAGATGCACATGTGGGGGACTCTGTTCACCACATTACCCCCCTTCCCCTGTGAAGCATGGAATCATGATGTCCAAATGGGGAGGCAGCCGTGGGTGACATCAGTGGAAATGGGAACCCCCTGAGGCAGTGCTGGTGGAAGCGGTGGCTTCCCTGAAGTAGAGACGTTGATCTGTGCTGATTGTGACGTCCATTGTGGGGAGGAGGCCGTGAGTGACGTCAGTGGAAGCGAGAACTCCCCTGGAGGTGGCGTAGACAGCCATGTTGGAAGCGGCTTCCTTGAAGTAGCGACATCTATTTGCGTCGATCATGACATCCAGTGCGGGGGAGAGGCCATGAGCGATGTTATTGGAAGTGGGAACTTTCCTGGAGGCAGTGCAGACAGCCATGTTGGAAGTGGTGGCTTCCTTGAAGTAGCAACGTTGATCTGTGTTGATCGTGACATCGAGCAAGGAGGTGGTCGTGACATCGATCTGTGGTGATCGTGATGTCCATCTGCATTGATCGTGACGTCAAACGAAGGAGCTGTCATGATGTCGAGTGAAGGGGTGGTTGTGACGTCAAGCGAAGAGGTGGTCATGACGTTGAGCGAAGGGGCAGTTGTGACGTCGAGTGAGGAGGCAGTTGTGAATTTGAGTGAGGAGGCGGTCGTGATGTTGAGTGAGGAGGCGAACGTGAGTGACGTCAGTGGAAGCGATAACTTCCTCATTGGGGTGACATCCATGGTGTGTAGGGCACAGCAGCTGGTCATCATTATCGGTCCTAGCATGTCAAATAACCACAGTCGCCTGGGTGCACTCGCGTCAAAACTCCCGGGGTCACCAATGTAACATTATGTTAATGTTACTTGGATTATGGTGACAAGGGAGTGAATGAAGCTTGAGTGGGTTGCTGGATTTTATTCTGGTTAGTGCGAGTGTCAACCTGGGCTGGGTCGGGTGGTCAAGCTCCGAGGCGTGCCTGACCGCAAAGATGACCACATGGGCCTGGGGATGAGTACTACTGGTTACAAGTACTGAAGAGAACTGCCTCTGGAGTCCACAACCTGGCTCCTTATATACACACCCTGTGTACCGAAAGGTAGCGAAGGACCCAGCCTTACAGGAACATGGCTTGGCAGGGCCAAGGTTGTGCTCTTCATGAGGATATAAATGCCTGCAGTAGGACAGGCATAATATGGACTTAACCTACACAATAATAATATAAGGCCAAAGGCCAGATGTTTCTACACCAACTATACATTCCTTGTCCATTCCATCTCTGCAGTGATGATACTATAAGCCAAAATGTTGCATAGACGCACATGTGGGGGACTCTGTTCACCACAGCCCCCTCATGTTCATTCCCTCCACCTCTGTTTTCTGCACCTCTTTTACTAATCTTCACTCATTCTTTCCATGTGTCCAAACATACCAATATTCTTTCATCAACCCTATCTCCCAACTCCCTTTCCACCCCCACTCTTCCTCACCTCCTCATTTCTCACTCTATCCAGCCTAGTAACCCCTACGATACTTCTCAGACATTTCATCGCAAACATGTTTAAACTTTTCCCCTCTTTTAGTCCATGTTTCTGTCCTATACAGTGCTGTTGGTACAATCACCCCTTCATGCAATCTCCTTTTAGCATCCATTCCAAAATGTCTATTTCTCTGCACTTTTTAATCCCCCAAGGCATTTACTTGCTTCTTTCAATCTACATGCTACCTCTACCTCCACTCCTCCCTTTCCCCCCACATTTGCCCCAAGTATCGAAAGCTATCCATTTCCTCCATTCTCTCGCCTTTGATACTCACTTTCAATTTGCTGCCACTTTCTCCCCTTGTACATCACATCACCTTACTTTTGCCCACATTTATCTTCCCAAACTCCATCACTAACTTCCTTAATTCTCCCTCTGATCTGCTACAAACACAGTGTCATCAGCAAACAACAACTGGCTTATCTCCCATTTTTCTCCATTTTCTTTAACCATCTTCAAACCCCAGCCCATTACCTTTGCATTTATCTTTCGCACCACCCCATCAACATGTTAATTGAACAGTCAAGGTGACATAACACATCCCTGGCAAAGTTCCACCTTTACCTCAAACCACTCACTCTCTCCATATCTAATTCTAACACAAGCTCTACTACTATCATAAAAATTCTTGACTGCTTTTAACAGCTTTCCTCCTATCCCATATATCTGCAAAACCTCCCACAGTGCCTTCCTGTCTACCCTGTCATAAGCCTTTTCCAAATCTATAAAGACCCAAAAAACATCCTTACCTTTTGCTAAAGGTTTATCACATATCTGCCTTACCACAAAAGTCTGATCCTAAACCCACACTGTTCCTCACCAATTACCCCCTCTGTTCCTCTCCTAATCATATCATTCAAAACCCTCCCATAAGCCTTCCCAACTACACACAACAGACTGATCCCTCTGAAATTACTACTTTCACATTTGTCTCCTTTTCCCTTGTAAAGTGGGACTATACAGTCACTCCTTCAGTTCTCTGGCTTTCTACCCTTCTTTAGATACTCCTCATGACACCCATTCAACCCAGATGCCTTACCTGATCTCGTCATTTTAACAACTGCCTTCACCTCATCTTTCCTCCATTTTACTCATTCATCACTGTCATTTTCTTAGAGCTTCCCTCTGCAACTACCTTTCCCTCACTATTCTCTTTCACATTTAGTAACTCCCTAAAACACTCTGCCTTTCTTCCTCTTACTGCCATCTCTTCCATTATTATCTCTCCATCTACACCTTTTACTTTTTCTTCTCTACTTGATTCTCCTCCCCTTGCTCACTTAATTTCCTTCCAAAACTTTTTTTATTACTTTTAAAATTTTGTCATATTCGTACCTCATTTCACATCTGCTCTCCTCTTTGCCTCCTTTATCTTATGCTTTACTTCTCTTTACTTTGTACCTCTCATATGATTCCCAAAGATCTCACAGAGAAGAAATTTTGGACTGTTGTCTGTGTTATATCAGTGTGGGAATGTTTCTGTGTCACTGGCTGAAAGTTGTAGGGAAAGGAGGGCCATCACCAGTTGTCAGCCTTCCATGTCGCCACAGTCTTATATCACATGTTGACAGCTATTACCGTACTGGATGAAAGCTCAGAGCTTATATATAGCCCAATCTATGGGTAATGCTGTGATCTTATACACACACACACACACACACACACATACTCCTTGTCCACCAGAGTTGGAGTACCAGCTCATAGTATGGTGGTGCTGAATTTTTTTCAGCCCTGGATGGTATTTTACCTCAGATCGCTGAATTAGTTGTCAAGAATGGTACCACTGGCCATTGAGCTAATGTCAGAAAGTGAGAAATGAATGTGGTGTGAAAGGATTTCTTTATGTCTGCTCTGCAATTTCCTGAGTGGATGAGGAGGTAGGGTTTTGGTTGGGTGTGGGATGGGTGAAGGATGGGATGGCTTGGCTTGATCATCCTCTTATAAAGAGGAAAGAGCCATTTGGTATATGTATGTAGAGTAATAGTGGACTGGCTAGTGAGGTTGTTTAGTGTGTGTCTAAGGGAGGGTAGAATGCAGGACTGGAGGAGTGACTGTATAGTTCCACTTGACAAGGGAAAAGGGGACAAATTAGAGTGTAGTAGTTTCAGAGGGTTCAATTTGTTGAGTCTAGTTGGAAAGGCGTATGGGAGGGTTTTAATTGAGAGGATTAGGAGAGGAACAGTGTGGGTTTAGGAAAGGTAGGGGTTGTGTGGATCAGATTTTTGTGGTAAGGCAGATATGTGAGAAAGCTTTAGCAAAAGGTAAGGATGTTTTTGGGCCTTTATGGATTTGGAAAAGGTTTATGACAGGGTAGACAGGAAGGCACTGTGGGAGGTTTTGCAGATATATGGGATCAGGAGAAAACTGTTAAGGGCAGTCAAGAGTTTTTACAAGAGTAGTAGAGCCTGTGTTAGAATTAGAAATGGAGAGAGCAAGTGGTTTGAGGTAAAGATGGGACTGCATCAGGAATGTGTCATGTCACCATGGCTGTTCAATGTGTACATGGATGGGGTGGTGCGAGAGATAAATGTGAGGGTATTGAGCAGGTGATTGGAGATGGTTAAAGAAAATGGAGAAAAGTGGGAGGTGAGCCTGTTGTTGTCTGCTGATGACACTGTGCTTGTGACGGTCATAGGGGTATTAAGGGGGTTTGGGAAGGTATACAATAAGAGAAAGTTGAAGGTGAACGTGGGTAAAAATGAGGTGATGAGTTGTACAAGGGGAGAAAATGGTAGCAAGTTGGAAGCAAGTCTTAGAGGAAAGAGGCTGGAGGAAGTGGATAGCTTTAGGCACTTGGGGTCACATGTAGCTGGAAAGAGAGGAGTGGAGGTGGAGGTAAATTGTAGATTGAGAAAAGCAAGAAATACCTTGGGGGATTAAAAACTGTAATGAGAAGCAGGAATTTTGAAATGGATGCAAAGAGGAGATTATATGAAGGGATAATTGTTCTGACTGCACTGTATGGGGCAGGGACATGGCTTTTAAGAGAGGGAGAGATTAAAAGTTTAAATGTTTTTGAGATGAAAAGTCTGAGAAGTATGGTAGTGATTACAAAGTTGGATAGAGTGAGAAATGAGGGTTGATAAAAGACTATTGGGATGATGTGGACACATGGAAAGAATGAATGAAGAAAGATTAGTAAAAAAGGTGTGGAAGGCAGAGGTGGATGGAGTGAACATGAGGGGGCAATTGAAGATGAGATGGATGGATGGGGTGAAAGTGGTATTAAGCAGGAGAGGGATGTCTGTTGAGCAGGGAACATAAAAGGTAGAAGGTAGGGGTGAGTGGAGAATGTATAGATGATGCTGTGATGCAAGAGAGTGGGTAGAGGATGGGTGGGTTAGGAACTGGTTATGTGTGAATGATATTTTGATGTATCCTGAAGAGACTTCCCTCCATCTGCTGTTTTTCTGCACGAGGGGGCAGAGATGGCGTCACCAATCAAGTGAAGCAGTTTTGCTGTGGATGAGCTGTCTTGCTGAATTGCTCCTGACCCAGGGCACTGAGTGGGGATACAGGGATGACCCATCATGCATGAGGAGCTAAGATGAGAGGGAGGAAAGGGTAGTGGATTGGAGTGGCATAGTTGGGGATGAAATGGGTGGGGGTAGGTATATGCCCTTTGACTTTGGCTACCTACCTGATAAGGGGGAAAACCCTTGGTATATAGATAGAATAAAACTTGGACATCATGTAATTGAATTTACCAGGATTGTGCCAAATAGTTTATTAGTTAATCTATATACCAACAGGTTTTTTCCCTCGTAGCCAGTCGAGGCATGCACCCACCCTCCACTCATCCCACACCCATCCAACACCTTTTATCTTAGTTCCTTGTGGAAGAAGTGCCATATCTGCCCCCCCCGCCCATTGCTTGAGTCAGAATCAATGCAAGATACAGCACCTCCACAGCAGAGCCCAATAGCTTAAGCTGGTTTAGCCCCACTGCTTCATTTATGTGGTAACCCTCTGGCCATGTCCACTCATAAGTAGCGAGGGAAAAAAAAATCACTCCCTGGGTTTTCTCCCTCTGAAACACTTTTTACTGGCTTAATACTGTCCTATACCACTTCTCAGGGTGTGCATTTCCATTTTTGCTAGACCCTGTGGTAAGGAAGAAAGAATGCAACCATTGAGTGTTCCCACATGAGTTGTAAAAGGTGACTCAATTGGGACAGAGGATAGGACTAGGCATCCTGGTCTCTGTAGCCCCAAAGGGGACATTTCTAAAAAAAAAAAAAAAAAAAAAAAGAAGCATAAGAGGGTTTGGGAGGAGTTTCCAAAGGTTTGGGTCCTTTAATGTGTGTGGGTGTGGTACAGATGAGAGTGGAAGGGAAGAGATAGGCAGTATGCTTTTGAGAAGAAAGGTGGGTGTGTTAGCACTGAGTGAAACTAAGTTAAAAGGGAGGGGTGAGTTTGAGAGTGTAGCGGGGAGGGTGTCAGGAGTGAAGAGAGGGTGAGGGAGAGAAGGGGTGGCTATACTAGCAAGTGAAGAGATAGGTAAGCATGTGGAGTGGAAAGAGGTATTGTCAAGGTTAATGTGGATGAAGGTGAAATTGGGAAGGGAGATGTAGGTTTTTGTAAGTGCATGGGCCTGGTAGTGAGAATTTTTTTTTTAATGAGTGCATAAAAGGCTTAGGTAGAAATGTCAATGTAGTGGAATTGGGAGATCTCAATGCTAGAGTAGGAGATGAACCAATAGACAGCGTGGTTGGGAAGTGTGGAGGGCCAACAAAAAATCGTAGTGGAGAGTTGATGGTGGAGATGTGTTTAGAGAGACAATGATAGTTAAAACATTGTTTAGGAAGAAAGTTAAACATAAATACATATGGGAGGGGGTGGTGGATAGAAAGGTGGTAGATAGGGCTTTAATGGTGCTTAGAGTAAACTGCTTAATGAGAAAGAAAATGAGGAGTACAAGAAGCTGTGAGAAGAGTGGAAATGAAAGATAGAGTAGAACTTGGAATGGAGGAGGAATGGGGATGTTTCAATGAGGGATTCACAATGTTTGGAGAGATGGTGTGTGGAACAAGGATGATGAGAGGAAATAGAAGAAAGGATAGTGAGTGGTGGGGTGGTGTAGCAAAAAAGATTGTAGAAGAGAAAAAATGAGCATTCACAGACTGGTTGCCAAAAAGGATGAAAGAAACATATCAGAGGTACAAAGAGAAAAGGAGAGAAGTAAAACATAAGATAGAGGAAGCAAAAAGGAGAGCAGATGTAAAGTGGTGGAAGAGTATGACAGAAAATTTTGAAAGTAGTAATAAGATGTTTTGGAAGGAAATCAAGAGAGGAAAGGGAGGTGAATCAAGTAGAGAAGAAAAGGTAAAAGGTGCAGATGGAGAGATAATAATTGAAGAGGTAGTGGTAAAAGAAAGATGGGCAGAGCATTTTAGGCAGTTGCTAAATGTGAAGGAGGATAGGGAGGGAAAGGTAGTTGCAATGGGAGGTACTAAGAAAATGATAGTGATAAATGAGGAAAGTGGGGAAGAAATCAGAAAAGATGAGTTGAAAGTAGTTATTAAAATGATGAGAGCAGGCAAAGCACCTGGGTGAGATAGGTGTCATGTGGAGTGTCTAAAAAAGGGAGGTACAGTGATGGTGGACAGGCTGGTGAGGTTGTTTAATGTTCATTTAAAAGAGGATAGAGTGCTGGATGACTGAAGAAATGCCTGTTTAGTTCCTTTTTACTAGGGAAAAGCAGACAAATGTGAGTGTTATAGTTTCAGAGGGATCAATTTGTTGAGTGTAGTTGGGAAGACTTATGGGAGGGTTTTGTGAGGATTAGGAGAGGAACTGAGGGGGTAATTAGTGATGAACAGTATGGGTATAGGAAAGGCATGTAAGAAAGCTTTAGCAAAGGGTAAGGATGTTTTTGGGGCCATTATAGATTTGGAAAATGTTTATGACAGGGTAGACAGGAAGGCACTGGGAGATTTTGGAGGTATATGGGATAAGAGGAAAGCTGTTAAGAGCAGTCAATAGTTTTTACCATAGTAGTAGAACCTGTGTTAAAATTAGAAATAGAGCAAGTGGTTTAAAGTAAAGGTGGGACTTTGCAAGGGATGTGTCATGTCACCATGGCTGTTCAGTGTGTACATGGATGGGGTGGTGTGGGAGGTAAATGCAAAGGTAATGGCCAGAGGATTGGAGATGGTTAAAGAACATGGAGAAAAATGGGAATTAAGCTAGTTGTTTTTCCTGATGACACAGCATTTGTAGTAGGATCATAGGAGGGATTAAGGAAGTTAGTGATGGAGTTTGGATAGGTGTGTGAAAGGAGGAAGTTAAAGGTAAATGTGGGTAAAAGTGAAATGATGATATGTACAAGGGGAGAGGATGGCAGCAAATTGGAAGTGAGTATTAATGGAGAGAGGCTGGAGGAAGTGGATAGATTTAGATACTTGGGGGCACATATGGTGGGAAAAGGAGTGGAGGTAGAGATAGGATGTAGATTGAGAGAAGCAAGTAAGCCTTGGGGGATTAAAAAATAGGCATTTTGGTATGGATGTTAAGAGTAGATTGTATGAAGGGGTGATTATGCCAACAGCATTGTATGGGGCAGAAACATGGAACATAAGAAAGGAAGAGTTTAAGTATGTTAGAGATGAAATGTCAGAGAAGGATGGTAGGGGTTACTAGGCTGGATAGAGTGAGAAATGAGGAGGTGAGAAGAGTGGGGTTGGGAAAGGAGTTGGGAGATAAGGTTGATGAAAGAGTATTTGCGTGATTTGGACACATAGAAAGAATGAGTGAAGAAAGATTAGTACAAAGAAAAGTGTAGAAGGCAGAGGTAGATTGAGTGAATAGGAGGGGGCAGTCAAGGATGAGATGGATGGATGGGGTAAAAGGGACATTGAGAAAGAGGGGAATGTCTGTTGAGGTAGGAAGGGAGAAGACAAAAAATAGGGGAGAATGGTTGTATATGGGTGATGCTGTGATACATGGAAGGGAGTAGGTGGGGGATGGGGGTTAGGGATGGATTATGTGTGAATGATATTTTGACACAGCCTGAAGGGATGTTTCCATGTCTTCTCTTTTTCTGCATGAGGGGACAGAGAGGTGGTGTTGCCAATTAATTGAAGTGGCCTTGCTGTGAATGTGCTGTGTCTTGCTGCATTGTTTCTAACCTAGGGCAATAGGCGAGGTGCAGGGAAGACCTGTCATCCAGCAGGAGCCAAGAAAAGAGGGAGATAGGGAGGGGTGGTGAATGGGAGTGGAGTATGTGGGAATGAAATGGGTAGGAGTGGAATTATGCCTTTTGACTTTGGCTACCTCCTTTGTAAAGGGGAAAAAGCGCTTGATATATGTATGTACTACTCTGTTCTATTTCATTTCATTTTACATTGCATTGGACTGTAATGGCTTATTGATTGAAAATTTTAGAGAATAGGTGTCGTATTTTATACCTTGCATTCACTGTCATTTGTACTGTACAGTCTAATTTCATGCATGGATTGTGGACTGTTTTATTTTTCCCTATGAATTATATGATATACTGATTGAAATAATTTATTTTTATTTTTTTACAGTAACCTTCATGTGCAACTGACCAGAGCTTATAAAGAATTAGAGCAAACTCGTTCTTTGATGTCTGGATCTGTGCAGATCATGGAATCAAGTACCCATGAAAATGATCCTCAAAATCATCACCGTCATTCCAGATCTGGCAGCTGTGTATCCAGTAAGGAAAGTGAAGTAGATTCAGCATATGATGAAAGGGTCAGCTCTCGTCTCACTTTAAAGCATTCCAGCCCAAAGACAAATTTACCAACCTTGTTGGAGAGAACTGCTTTAGGTACTGATAATATTATCTCAAACAGCACTAAGAGCACAGACCAAGGAATTGGGCAGAGCACAAAGAATACTGACCAGAGTATGGGAAATTGTTTGTCACATAGCACTATCACAAGAGAACATAGTCTAGGGACACATGTAGCTCCCACTGTCAGAACCACTGCTGGAACTACAACAGCAACCTCAGTACACACAAATTATATCACAAACTCAGGTCCTCTGACCATGAACACCACTGCCATATCACCACAAGCAACTCATATTACAAATGCAGTAATGCCACAAACATCCCACCTCACAGCAGAATTACAGCGGAGTCGCACTATAACTGCAGTAATCCCACAAACAGCTAATCCTACAACAACAACAGCAAGAATAAATGCTCCACCAGGAGGATTACTGGCACAAACATCTTACACAAATAATGACTGGATGAGGGGTTGTAGCCCAGTTGTATTAGACAGTAGAGGTCTTGGATGTGGAGGAACACTTCCTGAGGCCCTCCTTAATGCTTCAACTATACCTTATGACATAGCTCATGTTCCACAGTTTAGTCATGATACTTTGGCTACACAAAATCCCAGAAGCAATCTCAGCATAGGGAATACTAGACAGCAGGAAGTAGACTTTAGAATGTCCAGAGAACCTGGTTATGCAGCAACAACTTCAAGGGTCAGATCAGGAATTGGAAATCTAACCAGTACAGACCAGGAAGGACAAAGTTCAAATGAAATGTACCACACAGATAGGAGACATCATTCTAAGGTGAAGAAGGATGGTAGAAGACAACAATTCAGAGGTAAGAAGGCTTCTCACAAGGAAAGTCAGAATGAAAGTGCTGATGATATGAGTGAAGGTGTGCCACTGGTTGGAGATTTTGTGGCAGAATTTAGTGATGTTGATTCCAACCCACGAACTCTAATAGAAAAGGAAGAATTCAGTCAAATTAGTAATTTTAGTCCTGCCATGGAACCACTAATCACTGCTGATAGCATTTTATCTGATTTAAACCCCTTGAAGAATACTGAAAAGCAAGACTTGAGTTTTGTACCCTCAAAATTGGATTGTGCAAGCCAAAAAGATGCAAACACTTCAGTGCCTTCAGAGCCAGCAAATCATCCTGTGACATCCTTACCCCAGGGTAAAGGACATAAATTATCCCAAATAGATGAGTTGAACCAGGAGTTTCTGCCATCTCAAGTAGAAGCTCCTGGCTCTGATGTATGTGTACTTGATTTGACCAGAACCTCAGATACTCCTTCCTCAATAATGTTTCCACCCCATGAATCCACTCGGATTCAGGCTGCTCCCTATCTGTATAGCCTCAAGGCTAAAGATTTAACAGAACAGAAGAAGGGAAATACGGATGGTGTTATTACTTCAATGGAACAGAGAAAGATAAATACAAGTGATTCAGTGATCAAACCTCTAGATACTGTTGATGAGAATACTGAGAAATCAAAAGTTCTACTACAACCTTGTTACTTGAGTTCTAGTGGTACACATATGGATGACTAGACGACAGCAAGGATGAGATAAGATTTGAGGTAAGCTAGATTACCATTTTTATATCAAGTCCAAAATGAGATTGAACTAATGGATAAAATGTTCATATTTATGATTAATGCTCAAGCCAGGTAAATATTGGAACTGAGGACAAACAATAATGAATCAAAGGTAAAAGTATCATGGATGTTAAAAATACAATTACAATTTTTATTGCTTGCAAGAAAGACGAATATAGAACCAAATGAAGACTATTCTGAAATTATGACAGGTATCATAATGACTGTATTTTAGCTGGGAAGCAGAAGCTACAAATAATAATGAGAACATTTTGTTTAGGGGGGAAAATCATATGAAACACAAGTTCCTCATATAGTTAATGATTTATGTATTAGGAGTTGAATATTAGTGACCAAGGAATTTAATTTTTAATCTGCTGCAAGACTATTGGGACCAGTGACTTAGAACTGACTGTTGTTACTCTATAATTTGTGAGGATCACACCTGCACCAACCTTCCAGATAATGTGATAAACTGTAAGACTCTATTTTTCACTTCGTTATATGAATGCTTAATATATTGTATCACCTTTGAATAAATAAATGGTTTTAATCTTTAGTAATCTTTTAGTTTACTTCTTGTGTTATGGCTGTGTATTAGTGCATTGAAGGAGGAATGATGAAGTTGTTTGTGCTCTTTATGTAGATTTTGGAGGGATAATACAAAATTAATGCAAAATCCTTGGATTATAATTATTAACCAAGTCTTCCCACTTGAGTCGTATGAGGCGACAAAAAACGGGATGGGGGATAGGACTAGGAATCCTGGTACCTATAGCCCCACATCCCTGCATCTTGCCCACCACCCTAGGTCAGAAGCAGTGTCGCAAGACAGCACACCCACAGCAGGGCCACTTCATTAAATTGGTGAACCCCCCCCTCTCCGTCCCCCCATGCAGAAGAGTAGAAGACGGGAAGAAATCCCTTTGGGCTGCATTAATTTATTTTTCACACATACTCCTTCACTCCCCATCCCCCACCCACTCCCTCTCATGCATCACAGCATCATTCATACACAACCATTCTCCATTCACCCTTATCTTCTATCCTCTCCTGTCCTTCCTCTTTCTCAATGCCCCTTTTACCCCATCCATCCATCTCATCCTAGGTCACCCCCTCGTGTTTACTCCTTCTACCTCTGCCTTCCATACCTCTTTTACTAATCTTTCTTCACTCATTCTTTCCATGTATCCCAATCATCCCAATACTCTTTCATCAACCCTATTTCCCAACTCCATTTCCATTCCTGTTCTCCTCCTCACTTCCTCATTTCTCACTTTATCCAGCCTAGTAACCCCTATCATACTTCTCGGGTACCTCATCTCAAACACATTCAAACTTGTCCTCTCTTCTTCTCTTATGTTCCATGTTTCTGCCCCTGTACAGTGCTGTCGGCACAATCGCTCCTTCATACAATCTCCTCTTAGCATCCATTCCCAAATGTCTGTTTCTCATTACATCTTTTAAAATCCCACAAGACATTTATTTGCTCCTCTCAATTTATATTCTACCTCCATCCCCACTCCTCCCTTTCCCTCCACATTTGCACCCAAGTATCTAAAACTATCCACTTTCTCCAATCGCCCTTAATATTCACTTCCAGTGTGCTGCCACTTTCTTTCCTTGTACATCTCATCACCTTACTTTTACCCACATTTATCTTCAACTTCCTTCTTTTGTACACTTTCCCAAACTCTGTCACTAATTTCCTCAATCCCTCCTCTGATCCTGCTACAAGTGCAGTGTTGTCAGCAAACAACAAATGGCTTATCTCCCACTTTTCTCCACTTTCTTTAGCCATCTCCAATCCCTGACCCTTTACCCCTGCATTTACCTCTCACACCACCCCAGCCATGTATAAATTGAACAGCCAGGGTGGCATAACACATCCCTGAAGAAGTCCCACATTTACCTCAAACCACTCACTCTCTCCATTTCTAATCCTAACACAGGTTCTACTACTCTTGTAAAAACTCTTGACTGGTCTTAAAAGCTTTCCTCCTATCCCATATATCTGCAATACCTCTCACAGTGCCCTCCTGTCTACCTTATCATAGGCCATTTCAAAATCCATAAAAGTCCAAAAAACATCCTTACCTTTTCCTATAGCTTTCTCACATATCTGTCTCTCCTAATCCACTCAATCAAGACTCTCCCATAAGCCTTCCCAACTACACTTAACAAACTGATCCCTCTGAAACTACTTCACTCACATTTTACCCCTTTTCCCTTGTACGAGTAAAATGGAACTATACAGGCACTCCTCCAGTCCTCTGGCACTCTATCCTCTCTTAAACAAACATTGAATAATCTCACCAGCCAGTCCACCATCTTTGTACCTCCTTTTGTTAGATATTTTGCATGACATCCATCCAACCCAGGTGCTTTACCTGCTCTTATCATCTTAACAACTGCCTTCACTTCGTTTTTCCTTATTTCTCCTCCATTTTCCTCACTAATCATGGTAATTTTCTTAGTTCTTCCTAATGCAACTACCTTTCCCTCCCTATCCTCCTTCACATTCAGCAACTCCATAGAATACTCAGCCCATCTTCCTCTCACTGCCTTCTCTTCCATTATCATCTATCTGCAGTTTTTCTCCTTGCCTCTCTACTTGATTTGCCTCCTCTTCCTCTCTTAATTTCTTTCCAAGACATTTTTTTATAACTTTCAAAATTTTCTGTCATACTCTTACCCCATTTCATATCTCTCCTCTTTGCCTCCTTTATCTTATGATTTACTTCTCTTTTCTTTGTGCCTCTCATATGATTCCCTTGTCCTATTTTGTAACCAATCTGTGAAAGCTCGATTCTTCTCTTCTACAACCTTCTTTGCTTCCTCATCCCACCACTCACTACCCTTCATTCTATTTCCTTCCATCCTCCTTCCACACACAATCTTTGCACACCTTATGACACTCTCCTTGAACCATCCTCATTCCTCCTTCACTCCCTCTCACTCCTCTCTCAGCTTTTTCTTGTACTCCTCCTTTTCTCATAGCAGTTATTTCTAAGCACCTCTCTACCTTCTGTCCTTTTCCTCTTTCTCTATCCTCCCCTCTCAATTTACCTTCCACCAAAATATGACCTGATATTCCCCACTCTCTCCCCTTAAAACATGTACATCCTTAGCTCTTCCTACTATACTGCTTACCACTATATAGTCCATCAATGCTCTGTCTACCACCCTTCCATCCACTACCCTCTCCCATGTGTACTTATGCTTGACTTTCTTCCTAAACACTGTATTTGCTATCATGAACTCTCTAGACACATCACCATCAACTCTCCACTATGCTTTTTTCCTGGAACTCCACACTTCCCAACCACTCCATCTATTGGTTCATTTCCTACCCTAGAATTAAGGTCTCCCAATACCACGACATTGACATTTCTCCCTAATCCCTCTATGCACTTATTTAAATGCATCCAAGAAGCCTCCCTTTCCTCCACACTCTTCTCACTACCAGTCCCATATGCACTTACAAAAACCCACATCTCCCTTCTCAGTTTAACCTTCATCCACATTAACCTTGATGAAGCCTCTTTCCACTCCACTGCATGCTTACCCATCTCTTTGCTTACTAGTATAACCACCCCTTCTCTTCCTCATCCTCTCTTCACTCCTGAGAACCTCCCAACTACACTCCCAAACTCACACTCTCTCTTTCCTCTCAACTTAGTTTCACTCAGTACCAACACATCCATCTTTCTTCTCACAAACATACTGCCTATCTCTTCCCTTTTACTCTCATCTGTACCACATCCATGCACATTAAAAGACCCAAACCTTAGAGCACTGGTTGGAAAACTCCTAGACTTTCTTATGCCTTTACTTTTTTTTTTAGGAATGTCCCCTTTGGGGCTACAGGGAGAAGGATGTCTAGTCCCGTTTTTTGTCTCCTTGTATGACTCAAATAGGAGGACTTGGTGGCAGTATTCTCCTCCCCTACTACAGGGCTGGGCAAAAAAAGGAAATGAATATTCAGAGAAATGGTACAGAACACAAGGGGTGGGGGACAGCATAACGGAGGGATAGTTGTACTATAAAGTATATATATATGTATATACTATATATATAATAAAGTATATATATATAGATATATACATATATATATATATATATATATATGTATATATATATATATATAATCAGGGTTGGACAATTCCAGTTTTACAGTAGTTGCCCAATGGGATCCTTTGGAGCAACTCATGGTTGCCTGCAGACGAAATCTGGGTGTCCCAGGTGTGTGGGTGACTGAATTGTCCACCCCTGAACGCTTGAGCACAGCATCAGCTGACATATATAATTTGTATGACACTACTCACATTATAAACTATAAAGTCACTGCTGTATAACTCATTCTGTTTTACTCAGAGTAATAATAAACACAGAAAACATGATCAAACCAATTCACAGAATCTGGTGGTAACTCGTGTACAACTACATACATACATATACCAAGGCTTTTTCCCCCTTACAAGGGAGGTAGCCAAAAAGGAAAAGGCATGAATTCATTCCCACCCATTCCATCCCTGAATACACTCCAACCCCTCCACCCTCCCTCCCATCTTAGCACCTCCTGGATGACGGGTCATCCCTGCACCTTGTCCACTGCCCTGGGTCAGAAGCAGTGTCGCAAGACACAGCACATCCACAGCAAGGCCGCTTCATTAAATCGGCGACCCCCCGTCTCCGTCCCTCCATGCATAAAAGGAGAAGATGGGGAGAAATCCCTTTGGGATGCGTCAAATTTTGCTCACACATACTACCTCACCCCCCATCCCCCCACCCATTCCACCTCATGCATCACAACATCATCCATATACAACCATTCTCCATTCACCCCTGTCTCCTGTCCTCTCCTGTCCTTCCTCAACAGACATTCCCCTCTTCCCCAAAGCCCCCTTCACCTCATCCATCCACCTCATCCTAGGATGTCCCCTCATGTTCACTCTCTCCACATCTGCCTTCCATACCTCCTTTACTAGTCTTTCTTCACTCATTCTTTCCATGTGTCCAAACCATCCTAATATTCTTTCATCAACCCTATCTCCCAACTCCCTTTCCACCCCTGTTCTCCTCCTCACCTCCTCATTTCTCACTCTAGCCTAGTAACCCCTATCATACTTCTCAGACACCTCATCTGAAACACATTCAAACTCCTCTCTTCCTCTCTTATGTTCCATGTTTCTGCCCCATACAGTGCTATTGGCACAATCACTCCTTCATACAGTCTCCTCTTAGCTTCCATTCCCAAATGTCTATTCCTCATTACACTCTAATCCACCAAGGCATTTACTTGCTTCTCTCAATCTACATTCTACCTCCACCTTCACTCCACCTTTTCCTACCACATTTGCACCCAAGTATCTAAAACTATCCAGTTCCTCCAGTCGCTCTCCCTTAATGTTCACTTCCAGTCTACTGCCACTTTCACCCCTTGTACATCTCATCACCTTACATTTACCCACATTTATCTTTAGCTTTCTTCTATCACATACTCTCCCAAACTCTGTCACCAACTTCCTCAATCTCTCCTCCGATCCTGCCACAAGCACAGTGTCGTCCGCAAACAACAACTGGCTCACCTCCCACTTTTCTCCATTTTCTTTAACCATCTCCAATCCCTGCCCCACTACCCTTGCATTTACCTCTCGCACTACCCCATTCATGTATAAGTTGAACAGCCAGGGGGACATAACGCATCCTTGACGAAGTCCCACCTTTACCTCAAACCACTCACTCTCTCCATTTCTAATCCTGACACAAGCTCTACTACTCTCATAAAAACTCTTGACAGCTCCTAGAAGCTTTCCTCCTATCCCGTATATCTGCATAACCTCCCACAGTGCCTTTCTGTCTACCCTATCGTAAGCCTTTTCCAAATCCATAAAAGCCCAAAAAACATCCTTCCCCTTTCTTATAGCTTTCTCATATATCTGTCTTACCACAAAGATCTGATCTACACAACCTCTACCCGTTCTAAATCCACACCGTTCCTCACCAATTACTCCCTCTGTTCCTCTCCTAATCCTCTCAATCAAGATCCTCCCATAAGCCTTCCCAACTACACTTAACAAGCTAATCCCTCTGAAACTACTACATTCACACTTGTCCCCTTTTACCTTGTAAAGTGGAACTGTACAGGCACTCCTCCAGTCCTCCGGCACTCTACCCTCTCTCCAGCAAACATTAAATAACCTTACCAGCCAGTCCACCATCACTGTACCTCCTTTTCTTAGACGTTCCTGCATGGCATCCATCCAGACCAGGTGCCTTACCTGCTTTCATCATCTTAACAACTGCCTTCACTTCATCCTTATTTCTCCTCCATTTTCCTTACTCATCACGGTAATTTTCTTAGCATTTCCCACTGCAACTATCTTTCCCTCCCTATCCTCCTTCACATTTAGCAACTCCCTAAAATATTCTGCCCATCTTCCCCTTACTGCCTTCTCTTCCATTATCATCTCTCCATCTGCACCTTTTACCTTTTCTTCACTACTTGATTCGCCTCCTCTTCCTCTCTTAATTTCTTTCCAAAACATCTTTTTATTACTTTCAAAATTTTCTGTCATACTCTTACCCCATTTCACATCTGCTCTCCTCTTTGCCTCCTTTACCTTTTGCTTTACTTTTCTTTTCTTTGTACCTCTCATATGACTCCCTCGTCCTATTTTGTAACCAATCTGTGAAAGCTCTCTTCTTCTCTTCTACAACCTTCTTTGTTTCTTCATCCCACCATTCACTACCCTTCCTTCTATTTCCTCCTGTCCTTCTTGTTCCACAGACCATCCTTGCACACTTTGTGACTCCCTCCTTGAACCATCCCCATTCCTCCTCCACACCTAGCTCCACTCTATCCTTCACTCCCTCCCACTCCTCCTTCAGCTTCTTCTACTCCTTCTCCTTTTCCTTTTCATTTAAAGAGTTCACTCTAAGCACCTCCATACCTTTTGTTCCTTTCCTCTTTCTCCATCTATCTCCACTCTCAACTTACCTTCCACCAAAAAATGATCTGATATTCCCCCACCCTCTCCCCTTAGCACATCTACATCCTTAACTCTTCCTATCATAATCCTATTACCACTACATAATCCATTAACGCTCTATCTAGCACCCTTCCATCCACCACCCTCTCCCATGTGTACTTATGCTTGACTTTCTTCTGAAACACTGTATTTGCTATCATCAACTCTCTAGACACATTTCCACCATCAACTCTCCACTACGATTCTTTCCTGGAACTCCACATTTCCCAACCACTCCATCAATTGGACCATTTCCTACCCTAGCATTAAGGTCTCCCAATACTATTACATTGACATTTCTCCCTAAATCCTCTATGCACTCATTTAAATCTATCCAAAAGGCCTCCCTTTCTTCTACACTCTTCTCACTGCCAGGCCCATATGCACTTACAAAGACCCACATCTCCTTTCCCAGTTTCACCTTCATCCACATTATCCTTGAGGAAACCTCCTTCCACTCCACTACACGTTCACCAACTACCAAAAAAAAATATATATATATATATATATATATAAGATGCCGATGCTGGTGTTCTCGTGTACCCACTCACACCTCATGATGCCTATGTAGGCATCATTGTACAGAAGTGGTTAATGGCAATGGAGTAAGACACTATTTCTACAGCAGGGCCTGACAGCTAGAGTTAATTTGCCTTCATCACTTTATTATATGGCAGCCCATCTCATCCACTCAAATTTTACAGAGTAGAAAAGGCAATCACTTTGGGCTGCATTATCCTTTCATTCTCACAGTTTTCCTCCAATGTTCCAATCTTTTGCATTTTCTACCCTGCTCTGCAGACATTCATTGTGCATCCAAGACCCCCTTTACTCCATCCATCCATCTCATTTGTCTTCCTCTCAAGCTTTCTCCCTCTGCATATGTTTTCTTGCACTTTTTTTTATAATCTTTACTCACTTTCCAAGTGTACAGACCACCTTAGTAGTCTTTTATCTACCCTGTCTGACAACTCTTTTCATTCCCATTCTCTACCTCACTTTAATTTTTTCACTAAATCCATTCATATAACAGTTAACACCTACCATATTTCTGAAACATTTCATCTCAAACACATTCAGACTCTTCCTTATGCCTCCTTTAAACTATATGTCTCTGCTCATAGGTTCCTGTAGTGGTGGTGGGTGATAGGGGAGATAAAATGCTACCACTATGTTTCAATGCATATTGTAGAAAGATTCTAAATATGACATGGTGAAAGAATTGGGAATTCCCCTCTGTAAGTTTCTCTTGCAAAGAGTCAAAGGAAAATAGAGTATGGGAGGAAGAATCCAACCATAACTAGGTATTAGGTCTGAATATACATGGATATGGAAAATATGAGAACAGAAAAGAAATTTATATGTTTATGAGAAGAAAGATGTGCTAGGTGTATTGGGTCCCTTATTGTTCATTATGTATATAAACAACTTGGATAATGGGATTATTAGTGATGTTATTAAGTTTGTGGATGACACTAAAGTAGGATGCCAAATGGGGTCAGGAGATGTTGGGATACTGCAAGAAGAGTTGAATTGTTCACATGGTCAGTGAAATGGCAAATGGACTTCAATATCTCAAAGTGCAGTGTGTTAAACGTAGGTTTACACAACCCAGAAAGCAGATATAGCTTAGATAACACCTTTTTAGAGAAAACTGAGTGCGAGAGAGACTTGGGAGTGCTAGTGAGTCCTGACCTTAAATCCAGGAAACAGTGCATTAGAGCCAGGAATAGAGCTAACAGAGCATTAGGTTTCATTGCTAGGATGGTTACAAATAAAAGTGCAGAGGTAGTTATCAAACTCTATCTGGCATTAGACCCATCCTTGACTATGCAATACAGTTTTGGTCTCTGTCCTATAAAATGGATATAAATGTACAGTACTATAATCAATATAGACAAGAATGACCAAAGTGATACATGGGCTCAGAAATTTACTTTATGAGGACTGGCGGCACCTTAATTTACACTCTTGACATATGCAGAGTGTGGGGTGATCTAATAGAGATGTTCAAGAGGGTCATTGGTTTTAACAAGGGTGATGCAGACAAGCTCATTATATTAAGACAACAGGGTAGGACTCACAGTAATGGACTTCAATTGGGCAAATTTAGATTTTAGAAGGAAATAGGCTAGAACTGGTTTACCAATAGAATGGTAAAAGAATAGAATAGATTTTGTAACCATGTAATGAGCATTGAAACTATCAGTTGTTTTAAGAGAAGGTTAGATAACTATGGATGGGGATGATAGGTGGTAATGGGCAAGGAACTGTCTAGTGTAGGCCTTATGGTCTTGCAGTCTCCTTATGTTTTTACATAGCACTGAATGAGTTTGGGAGTGCAGTAGATAGAGTGTTGGGAGTGGAAATAAGATGAAAGAGGGAAGGACAGATTTAGTGAGTGATAATATGAGTAAAATGACAGCAGGTCAATCATTCATTCAATCTCTTGTCCCTGTTCTTTTGTGCAGAAGAACTGGCCTTCATGTAACCAGCAATGGCTTTCAGAGAGGTTCACAAATCATTCAAGAAAGATATATTGTGTTTTGTTTAGGGATTGTTAGTGTGGCGTATTGTAGTATGAGGTGTTCTATGTCCTCAGTGTAGTTGTTGAATCTAGGTCCAGGCCTATTCTGTGTTGGTAGTGTTTGCTGGATGGTGTCCTGATTGCAAGTGTGCCATTGTGGTTCTTACCTGGTGTAGAATTTTTTTTTTTATTAGGCTTATCTTTGGGGATTGTTGTTGGGGGTATTGAGTTCGGAGATCTGTCTTGAAGAGTTTCTTTAATGACCTGAGTGTTGATGTATTGTGAGGTACAAGTGGTAGGTTGCTATAAAAATTTGAATACTATGCTGCAGGTGCAGTTTTTCTTGTTGCATTGAGAGTTCATTGAGAGGATTAGGAGGGTAACAGGAAGTGATTAGGGTTTAGGAGAGGAAGAGGGTGCATAAACCAAGTTCTTTTGGAGTAAGACTAATATGTGACAAGTATTTAGCTAAAGGTAAGGAAGTCTTGGATTGTTACATATGTATGGAATAAGGCGAGTCTGTCAAAGGCAGTCAAAAGATTTTATAAGTAGTCAGGCATGTATGAAGGGATAGGTCCTGTGGTACAGTGATAATGTACAGGTGGCATCCACTAGGGAGGCTAAGCACATGTGTTGGAATCCTGGTCACAGTATAGAGGTTAGGAAGGGCAATGGTCACTAACTACCAAAACCAAAGTTCTTTTGCAAGGCACCATTCTAACCTTGGAAAATAGAGTTCATAATGCAAAACCAAATCATTGGTGGGGAATGTGTGAGGGTAGGGAACGGGAAGAGTGAATGTGTGGCTGGGTCAGGGCTGTGTGATGTTGCCATGGTTGTTCAACATATATACAAGTGGGGTGGTAAGGGAGGTTAATGCATAAATGTTAGACAGAAGTTTGGAAATTATGAGTGAGAATGATTTTGTGGAGACTGAACTAGTTGGTGACTAATTTGAAAGTGTATGTGACAGAAGAAAATGACATGTGAATGTGGACAAAAGTATTGATGAAATTTAGAAGAATGATGATGGTGGTAGGCTGATATGAGAGTGAAGGGCGAGAAGTTTGAGAAAGTGAAGAATTTTAAGTACAGTGGTACCTCTACGCGTGACCATATGTACGTGAAATTCTATTTACGCAGTCATATTATGGGGAAAATCTTGTTGCTATTTACGCGGAACATTTCTATTTACGCGGGCACATTGGTGTCCATTACTGCGCGGAAAATAAAATCCCGCGCGGCCATCTTGCTGACGTCACCATTCACGCGCTGTGTTGTCTCCTCCCGCCATCTTTGTTGTGTGCACGACTGGCCCTTCTTTCGGCGCCTACCCCTTGGTATTGTACTGTTTGTGCCTTTGAAATGCCTCCAAAATAGGTGAGAAGTCTTATTGAAGCTGGTGCTTGTAAGAAAACCAGCATCACAATTGAGAAAAAGAGGAAAGTGGTTGCCATAGCAGCTCAAGGTTTATGCGTGTGTAAGCTAGTGAGAGAGTTTGATATGCTTGAGTCAACAATAAGACCCATTCTTTTAAATAAAGATAAAATCCTGTCAGCTAGTGTGTCTAAGGGTATAATGTATGTGAGCACACATAAGAGGCCAGCATTGTTGGATGAGGTGGAAAGGTCATTGCTTGCGTGGATACAGGAGAAGCAGCGTAAGAGTGACAGCTTGAGTGAGGAAATGATCTGTTCAAGGGCTCACCAAGTGTATGCCGACCTGCAGCGGCAACAGGCTGGTACCAGTGGCCAGCTTACACCACCTTCAGTGCCCTTTACAGCCAGTAGGGGGTGGTTTGAGAAGTTTCGGCAACGTACGGGCATCCACAGAGTGACACGGCATGGTGAGGCGGCAAGCGCGGACACGGACGCAGCTGAGGCGTTCGTCAAGGAGTTTGAGGAGCTGGTGCGTCGTGAGGGTTACCTGCCACAGCAGGTATTTAATTGTGATGAAACAGGGCTCTTTTGGAAGAGGATGCCTAACAGCACCTACATTACTGCTGAGGAGAAAGCTTTGCCGGGGCATAAGCCTATGAAAGACAGGCTTACAGTGATGTTGTGTGCTAATGCGAGCGGCGACTGCAAGATCACGCCACTCGTAGTGTATCATTCGGAGACGCCACGAGCATTCAAGAGGGGCAACGTCCTGAAGAGCAGACTTCCAGTGATGTGGCGTTCCAACCCGAAGGCGTGGGCAACACGACAACTGTGGCAGGAGTGGCTCGAAGGGACATGCGGCCCTGAGATCAAGAAGTTTCTGCAGGGGAATGGACTGCCACTGAAGTGCCTCCTGCTGCTGGATAACGCCCCAGTACATCCCCTCGACATGCAGGCACATCTTCCACAAGACCTGGATTTCATCATAACTAAAATCCTGCCTCCGAACACCACTTCCATTCTGCAACCGATGGACCAGCAGGTCATTTCAAATTTCAAGAAGCTGTACACGCGTGCTCTGTTTGAACGCTGCTTCAACGCTACCACCGACACAGACCTAACCCTGCGAGAATTTTTGAAGTCCCACTTCAACATCTTGCACTGTGTCAAGATGATTAGTAATAGCTGGGAGCAGGTTACCATCAGGACTCTACAGGCAGCGTGGAAGAAGCTTTGGCCATCATTTGACAGGGAGCGGGACTTCGAGGGCTTTGGGCCTTCTGGTCCATCGGTCATCTCGGACATCGTTGCGCTAGGGAGGGACCTGGAGATGGAGGACAGGGATGTCGAGGAGTTAGTAGGGGAGTACGAGGATGAACTGACCACTGAGGAGCTGTAGGAGCTGCATCAGGAGCAGGTCGCCGAACTGGCCCGGGAACAGTAAGAGATTGAGGGAGACGACGATCGTGTTCAGGGCCCCACCACGGAGGAGGTGAAGGAGGCCTGTGTAATGTGGAGGAAGGTCTACGATTTCGTGGAGGTCTTACACCCGGACCAGACACTAGTGAGCCGTGTTGCAGGCCACTTCAATGAACTGGTCATGCCTCACTACCGCCAAATCCTGCACACACGGCGCCGGCAAGTAACCATCACAGAGTTCTTCCAAACTCGTGCCAAACGACAGCGTCCTGATAAGGGTGCCACTCCAGCTGAAGGAGCACCTCCTCCTTCGGAGGGGGTCAGTAAGCCCCCACCACTCCGTCACCTCCTCACTCCCATCCCCCTACGCCAGCTGCAAGCCTTACCATCGATAGGTACAAAAGATTGTTTTGTTTTTTCATTACATTTTTCACCTTGTAAGTGGTCTTTAACATTGATTTTTTGTCATTAATGTTGCAGGAACATCATAATCATACCTATTTATGTCCGTTTGGTGACAGGCTTCATCATATCAGGAAAAAAGTAGACTTTTTCGAGGTCGGGAATGAATGAATTGAATTAACATTGATTTCAATGGGAAATAGGGTTTTCATTTACGCGAATTTCTATTTACGCGGAGGCGTACAGAACGGACTAATCGCGTAAATAGAGGTACCACTGTATCTTGGATTCCATGTAGAAGTGAATTATAGCTTAAATGAAGCAAGTAAAGATCTGGATGGAATAAAGAAATTATGAGAAGTATCCAGGGATGAATGCAAATAGAAGGTTGTATGAATAAGTGTACCAAGGGGCTGTGTGGAGCTCACTTAGAATATTAGGAGGAATAAGAGGAAGAGGCTAAATGTTTATAAGATGAAGTGTTTAAGTTGCATGATAGGTGTTACAAAAATGTATAGAGTAAGAAATATAGGGGTGAGACTGAGACTGGAGTGGCAAGGGAACTGTTAGATAGGGTAAAACAGGGTGCCTAAGTGGTTTGGAAATATGCAAAGAATGAATGAGAAGGAACTAACAGGCTATGAAAAATATAAGGATGGGTTGAGCTTTGGAGAACGAACAAGAATGAAATGGATGGATGAAGTGGACTTTGAATGGATATGGAAAGTCTGCCAAATAGAGAAGAGAGAATGGAAGGAGACTGGATGGATGAAGTTATTATATGGCCCAAAAGGATATTCTTCCCATCTGCTTCGTGTTCTAAATAGAGGAAGGGAGGAGTCACCATTTGGTGTAGTGGTGTAGGGAAGAACTGTGTCATGCTGCATTGCTTTTGACTTAAACACTGGACACGGTTACTCTCCATCTCCGATGTGCTGAAACGGGAGAGGGTTGAATGGGTTCAATTTATGTGTTTTGACTTGGTCACTCCCATATCCATCGAAATATTGTAAAGTTTACTGGTCACTTTAAGTATCGAATTACCCCTTTGCTAGAATTGATGCACTGCAGATTTTGTTTTGGGTGACGCCAGACGATTTTATTCAGCTTCAGTGATTGTATTCTTTCAATACATCACTAGACATCCGCAGAAGATGACCTCTCCCAAGACACTAAAAACTTGCATTACGGCGCAAAACTTGTCTAGCAGCAAAAATAAACTCAAGACAACTCCACAAAATCTCGTCACTGACCTATAGACTGAACCGACGGCCGTGGGCGGTTTCTTTGAGGCCACGGTCCTCCTGCAAGAGAGAGCTGAGTCAATGGATTGGTTAATTGTTCTGTCATGAAACTGTATTCATCTTAGAGGGACTTCTGGCCTTTAGTGGGATAAGCCTTTGTACCATTGTCGTTGTCTCGTGAGTCTTGTGGTCGAGGTTGCGAATACACGAGACTGCCAAACAGGGATTCCCAACCTATAGTTGCCGAGTGCCCAGTTTTTTTTTTGTTTTTTTTTTATCGTATGATTTTCAGTGTACCATAATGGTTATAAATATTATATAACAGTCTAATTAGTAAGACGAAACAAAGTTTTAAAACATGCACGGAAGATTCAGATAACAATCATTCTATAGTTGATGTTGGTTAGAAGATAATTATCAACTGAGAAGTCATACGTCGCGAACACCAGCTCTTTGTCAGACCTCTTAAGCGTACTAAGAATTGGTGCTCACGAACACTGAAAAAAAAAAGATAAAAAGAACAGAGGAGCTCGCGAGGGACAGGTTGGGACCACCGGCGTAACGGAACATTGCAGGTTGGTAGATTAGAAGGTTGACTAAACAAGTTCGCTTGGGTTCAGGATTGACTTGCAACCCATAATATCAACCCCGGTTTTCCGAAAAATTGTTTTGAGATGGATGAAATCTTGTGGAATTTTTACGAGAACAGAACTGGTAAACAATTCTATTGTCTATCTTTTCTGTACATCACAAGAGAGTCGTTATTTTGGTTGGTTAGCACATTTGGAAGTCGCAGAATAGCCTAGCGATAGCAAGAATGCACGGAATAGTGCCATCAGCTACGCAAGGGTTAGTCTATGACACTTTCGCTCTCGAGTGGGGGTGCCGCGGAGAGGAATACAGAAACCGGCCGGTAACAGCAGCAGAAATAAAAGGAAAAGTGCTACGCGGTACGGAATGTGTACAAGTGCGTGTGTGTGTGCTTACAAGTGTATACGTGTGTGCACAAGTGTGTGCGCAAGTGTGCTTGCTAGTGTGTGTGTACGTGTGTGTGCATGCAAGTGTGTGCGTGTGTGTGCATGCAAGTGTGTATGTGTGTGCGTGTGTGCATGCGAATGTGTATGTGTGTGTGTGCATGCAAATGTGTATGTGTGTACGTGTGTACATGTATACGTGCATTCCCGTTTGTATCCATATGGACAAAAAGAAAGAAAGAAAGAAAGAAAAAAAGATGGTTAAGAGAGTAGTGTCACAGCGTTGGGTTCCATAGCCTTCCTAGCTTGTCCATCTTCTTTTGTTTGTTGGACGCCTCAAGGTACTTCCTCTTTCTCTACCAGTTTTTCTATATTGCACTGCATTATCTAAGGTTTGATTGTCCTCTTACTTTTTCTAAGCATTTTGTGCTTTGAAACGTTCTCGTATATCTTGTCGTATGGCCAACTTGCCCGGCTTTTTTTTTTACCCAGGTTGCTCAGAAGTTTAAAGACTTTGACAATTTCAGCTTACTCTTCCAGATGAGTAAATTGATTTAATTCGCGTTAGCTTGTCTGAAAACTCATCCAATACTTTCACCTTCCAGCAAGACTAGAATTAACATAATACCACTGACGAGTGTTTACTAGATTTTCTTATTTTCTTCAAGTTATTTTTCCACAATAGTTTGATTTTATATCATCTGAGGTAGTACATTTCACCAAGAAACAAGTTTGATTGTAATATATGATATCTAGTTCTACGGAGCTTTCTTTGATTCTGTGTTAGCTTCACCAGTTTCTGGGTCCGCCAAAAAGTGAAAATGTCCCAACATATGACAGATCTGCGATTTCAACGTGTCATAATTCAGAGTTCAGTTTTCCAACGATAGGGCACGAATCTATATTAATGTTTTGCGACAGAGGCAAACTCTGTCGCTACTTATCTATTATATCACTTAGCATGGTCTGATGCTAATTATCATGAAACTGTTGTGAGAACAGATACCACAGGTAAGAGAAACCCCCAACAAACGGGTGTCTAGAATGTTCTTGTTCAGTCACGCCGATATCCTTGTGCAAAATGGTTTTAACCCCGTTGACATCGAGGAGGTACTGCAGAAATTAATTAAGTACTGTGGCCAATCATAATACAAGTGACACCCAGCATGGAAGGGGTTAGTACGTACTCGCACGCGATTAAACGCAAACAAGCAGCGCGTGCACGCCCGTGAGGAGTTTACTAAATGTGAACACCGAAGTGTTGCCGAAAAGTTATATAAAAAAGTAATTCTTCTCTATTCACCCCCATTACCTTGTTTTTTATTAACATCTACTCTCATCTTCCCTCTTCCATAGTCTCTCAATGCTGCTAATCGTGCGTGCAACTCTTCATCTCCCACTAACATTACATTTTCTACGATGAGTATGTGATATATCTTTCAACTCCCATTCCTTTCCTCTAATCCATTCCATTATGCTTTTTCTCCATTAATTTTCTTGCGTGGTTCCAAGTGCGTTACAAACTCGCTATGTTCGAATAGCTCAATAACTGGAGATGCATGTAAACCAATCGCACAAGTACACAATTCCATATATCCGTAATAAGATCATTACTAATTGCAGTAATGCATATAATAAGTTCTGATAGTGCAGATCAAGTGTTGTATGTTGAAATAAGAGACATTACTGTGTTTGGGAAGTAATGTGAGGTACCAAAAATTTACATATACAAGACATCCATATTGTTACTCTTGTTTTGTCTTGTAGGTTTTGGTATTAACACCATGGACAGTCTGGGAACACACCACTGCCTGCCTTCTCGATTGTCTTGACCGTTTTTGTGTGGATCCATGGTGTACCCATACCAACTGACCTTTTGGTTCCGAGTGATGTAACCCAACTCATCTCAGGGTTTATGATACTGGAAGCACATGGAATTTTGCTAACCCGCCATAAAACGAAAATAAAAGTTAAAAGAGTAAGCGAAAAAGTAAGCGAATATCAGTTCATGAGAAGTTTTTATGCACTCTACTGTGAACACTGTTGTAGGGCAAACACGTATCACCAATCTGCTCCGTGGGAAATTTACGAATGCGAGTTTTTGAATGGCATCGTGCATCTGTCAACATAATTGATGCGTTGTTGTTATGACTGACATTATCGTGATTTTATTCTATATAGCGAATGAAGGATTGTTCAGATGTTTTAATTAATTGATGCAGTATCTTGAACATTAAACCGTTTTCTCTAACACTCATTTAAACAACACAGGTCCGGTTCGCTATTGATAAGTTAACGTTTTTCCCCATCCGACGACAGGCAAGAAACTAAGCAGAGAAAAGTTGCATAGTAATGATTGTTGGTGTAGTAAATTTTTATCAAGCATATTATTGTGTTGATATATGAGCACGACTGAGTTGTGGCGTGGTTAGATTACTGGTCATTATATACGTCTACCTGTTAATATAAAAGTGTTAACGTCCATAATAGAGGGTGAAAAGGTTCACTTATGGCATGCTTCATGTTGGTATTTTAGATGATCATTTAATAAAGATAACAGAAGGATATAAGGTGGATAGTTTCCTGCCGTAGCTGCATGTCCTTGAGATGAAGGACAACAAGGTTCAGATTCATACCCACGCGCGTTGCTTTGGTACAAATCTATTATATCTACGGGGTGCAGCGCTACCGGGGCTTGTCAGAATGCCACTTCGGCAATCCTGCAAGTGGACAATCTATACTAAATGTATTTGGAGATGATATGGAAGATGTGGACGGCACCTCTTCCAGTATTTACTCACATTACTTATTTATTCACAAGTTATTCCTATTCATACGGCTGAGTGTGCAAAGGGTACACGTGAAAGTACCACAAGTCAGCAGATGACAGCATCAGGAAAAAGAGTTGATTCAGACCCCCGAAAACATTCACGCCTGACCTATTGTGGAAATTATTAACAGTCTCATCGATGGTAATTTGTTAGCAGTAAAAAAAATTAACTTTTTAAATTCATAGAATATTTTATTCACGTTTCTTGTTTACTTTCCTGATGGTTATATTTTATGATAATTAGTGAATACAAACACGAAATGCTTAGTCATTATGTGACATGTACAGAAACAGGATAGGCAATGGTAGACTTTTGTCAAGCTCACCAGATCTCTAGTACACATAAAATTAGCACTGAATTCTTGATTATACCAACACGTTTCTTTGACCAGTATGGTGTAGTTGTAGTTACAGTTGTTGTTGTTGTTGTTGTTGTTGTTGTTGTTGTTGTTGTGCCTTCGGTGTCCTTGAATTGGGCACGGGAGCAACGGGTCCTCCACCCCAGGTACGTTTTGTTGGTGTCTATGTGTTTCCATTGCTGGTTAATTTGTGAATATATGTTACTGATTATGCGGCATCCTGGCAATGTAGGTATGAGTCGTCCATTGTGAAACTCAACCTACGTTGGTATGCCCTGGATGTTGTGGTTGTAAACGGAAATGAAAAGGTGCAGTGAATTGTCCTATTGAATAATGTCAGTCCAAACAAACTATTGGTGATGTAAGATGTATATATGTATGTATGTGTGATATCAATTATGTACATTATATCTAATGTACCATATATACATGCACGCGAGCACACTACATACAGCTCGACGGTGCAGTGGTGCAGTTCTCGACTGCGAAATCGGTGATCCGAGATCGAGTCCAGCCCAGGACTATAACACTTTCAACATCGCTGTACTGCGAAATGGTACCCTAACTCTGGTGGGCAAGGAGTTGGAGGTTTGTGTATGTTTGTGTAAGATCAGAGCATTAACCTTAGATCGACCGTATATGAGTTGAGCTCTCACCCAGGAGGGTAATAACTGTCGATCACTAATCTAACACGTGATCCAAGACGATGGTAAATCACACACACACACACACACACACTCACTCACTCACACACACACACACACACACACACACACACACACACACACACACACACACACACACACACACACACACACACACACACACACACACACACACATATATATATATATATATGTATATATATATATATATACACACATATATATATATATATATATATATATATATATATATATATATATATATATATATAAAGGGTATAGATGGGCGGGAGGTTATTTCTTTAACATGTGTCATTATAAGTGATGAGTAATTCAACATTTTGTATTTTCCTTAAGATATTCTCTTTATTTTGCAAGAGTATGTTAATCTCTTCTTCAAGTTGTAAGATGATTTCTCCATAGAAGGTCATCTGAGTTGCCATATCACGATTTCGAGTCACATTGATTCCTCTTCAGTGGCGTGGAAATGGGATTTTGTCGTCTCGGTGGAAAAGATGGGAATGTTGGCTTTTTGAGTCTGGCTGGTATTTAATATGTACTTACGTCGTCTGTCTCGTTCGTTCTTGTCGCTGATTGACTGGTTCCAGGAACCGTATTTCTTCTCATGCTGGATAATGCTAGCAAGTTCTGATGATTGCTTGTTGATATTAAGTTCTATTTATTTAAAGTTTAGGATGGGGAGACGGCGTGCGCCCAGGCATGATGTGATGACATCAATGAACATTTGTTTTGTTATGGTCTCCTGGTGAATCTTTGTATCTTTGTGGACATTCACTTCTTCCGTTCATAAATTTACATTGTCCGCTGTTTGTTTGTTTTATATAAGTGTCCGTGTTGAATTTTTCTTGTTGTTTGACGAGAATACCAAGAAATGGCATGATTCATTCTTTGCTATTTTCAATCGTGATGGTTAAGTCAGAGTCATTTTGAAGGAAGTTTCTAAATTATACTATATCTTCATTGCGTGTAGTCTTTATGAAGATATCATCGATGTAACGGCAATAAATTTCCGGTTTTTCAAATTTACTGAACATTTCCCCTTCAATATAATCCACAAAAAATGCAAATAAGACTCCGATTGGGGACCGAAAGCGACGCCATCTATTTGTTGATATTTCACTCGGCGTGGGCAGGTGAAAGGTGCTTCTACAGTGTAGCACTGAAGAAGGCTACAAAACGTGGACTCGGGCTGGAAGATGTAGAGTAATGGTATTGTGGTAGACAAGATCACTAATGTAGTTGATGGTACGTTGAATTAGGATACCCGTAAATAACGATTCTACATCCAGAGAAGCTATAGTTCCCATAGTTGGATATTCAGGAGGGCAACTGGTGAGTTCAGGCTATAGGTTGCGGAGACGTATGGAGTCAGTGTGGGACTCGAAATCGCGATATGGCAACTCAAATTACCTCCTATGGAGAAATCATCTCATAACTTGAAAAAGATGTTAAAGATATTGCGAAATAAAGAGAGTATCTTGAAATACAAAATGTAAAATTAGCCATCACTTTTAATCACACACACACACACACACACACACACACACACACACACACACACACACACACACACACACACACACACACACACACACACACACACACACACACACACACACACGACTCGATGACGCAGTGATAGCGATCGCGGCCGCCACTAAGACGGTCCGAGTTTGAATCCCGCCCAGGGCTGAAATAATTTCAGTATTACTGTGCTGCGAGTCGTTACTCCAACTCTCGTAGGCGGGGAGTTGGGTTTGTGTGTGCGTGTGAGGTCACAGCATTACCCATAGATCGGTCATATATGAGCTCTGATGTGTAGGTCATTACTTTGAGGTGAAAAGCTGTAGGTTGGTCGGTATTGTATAGAAGAGGTGAGTTGTTAAAAGGGAGGGTATAAGTTTACCTCGTGGGGTTGTGGTGGTGTCTCCCCAAAGTGTCTTGCATTGAAGTCTCCTAGTAGATGGAAGTGGAGGGAAGTAATTGAATAAGGATATGTGATGGTGTTTTTTAAGTTATGTTTTTTGACGGGGGAGGGAGATATAAAAAGCGGATTTTTCTGGGCAATGAAGGAAAGTTTGGCTGCAGTGGCTTGAAGGGATGTGTGGAGTATAAGTAGTAGTAATGAAATGCCTGAGTGGACGAGAATTACTGTTCCTCCTCCTTTGGCTTGGGCAAGGAAGAGGGTTAGTTAAGTATCGTATAATTTTAGGTTGAGGGAGTGTGTGTGTCCAGTTATTTTTGTAAATAGATGCATCCAGGTTCTCCTCGGAAATTAAATTGTATGATGATGAGATATGATAGTTGGTATGGGTTGTCTCTTAATGGGGGTTATGGAGGTTTGATTGCTGTACACGAGGGTCCTTCAGTGTATTTGGGTGTTGTTTTCGGGAAGGGGTAGAGTTTGGGGATACATCTGAACTTGATAGATACTTGTTTATTCTGGATGGGTCTGGTAGGGGCACAGGGAGGTATAGGACGCTTGGGCAGGATTTGGTATTTGAGTTCGTTATTAGGAATGGAGTAGTGTGAATTTAAATTTGAACCTTCGATTTTGATGCTGCACAAGGTTATATTGGATGAGGATAATTTGCTTCGGCAGTTTGGGGAGGGGATACTTCGATAGCGTTTTTGGTGTGGGGAGTTTACTGAATTGGCTGAGTCGAGAAAGGATTACATCTTCCATGGTTTCTGCTGAGTCTTTTCTTGGACAGGTAATATTATGAGTACTGGCACTGGTGGGAGGAGGAGGTTTGAGTGGGATTCTGGATGAGGTGTGGGGAGTGGGGGGTGAGTTCTTGTGGTTCAGGTGAGGAGTGAGGGGCCAAGTAGGGGGTTCCAGTGATATAGGTGAAGAGGAAGTAGGATATTGTGTTCGGAGGTTCCTGTGTCATGTGGGTGGTTTCTCTTTATGAGGTCATTCGGGTGGAGTTGTTTGGTAGAGGAAGGTGTCGTCTACCGTATATGGCTCCGGGTGTAACCATCCCTAATCGTACTTGCTTTTAGTCTCCTCTGAAGCTGTTATGTTACAAGTCTCTTAGACAGAGGACTTCCTTTCCAAAACGGTACACTGTACAGTCCGAGGAAGACGCAGGGTAATCTTTGCCTCAATGATCACATTTGGCTCGGTTCGAGCATGGGGAATCATGTGCGTGGGCTGAGCAATGTGCACATACGCTTTTTGAGCGATAACATTGTTTTCTGTTATGTACAAAGCACTGGCAATTGAAGAAGTGGCTTGGGCGTGGGTAATAATTCTTCATGTTTAGTAGGAGCCTACGCATAGGTGAGTTGATAGTTTGGGTTGATTGAAGTTCATTATTAATGTTCGGTAATTGATCTTTGCACCGCTTACTTTTCTATTTACCCGGTATTTTATTGAGTGTGCAGCACAAGCATTTCTTCTGTGTGGTGTCGTGCAATGTGGCCCACTCCCATAACGGTGTTGAATGTTGTATGTGGTGCTGTCTGGACTGATGTGTATGCCAGTTTTTCAGGGTCCTGACATTGTTATATTGGGTTCTTGATTCTAATTTCATCGTTAGGGTTTCGCTTCCTTGGGGCTATATTTTGCGGGGTCTTCTGCATTTACTGACGAATTCATGGAATATTTTCCTCTTAGTGACTTGTTGTCAGTGGATTTCAGGACCAAGAATCTTGAGTATCCCTAGTCAGGATCCACTTCGTCTAGGTATGGGTCGAACTGGTGGCAGGTAAGGGAGTTTTGCGGGGTCGGGGCTGCTGTCATTGATTCTGGTATTATTACTTCTCGATAACGTCAGCGACGGCGACTATTTCCCTCCACGAGGAGGCTGAACAACTGCTCCAGTGTTATTATTGTATATTGTTTCTCGGTTTGGGGAAGAGAAACTCTACAATCTGTTTACGGGGAGGTGTCGTGAGCAACCGAGGGATTTTAATATTGTTAAGGTCGTTGGTCCCTCCTTGATGATGTTACTGTTTTTGGCTGTATCATTAATTTTCTTTATCACATTTTCGGTGACCTGGCTTGGAGCGGCTAACCAGACTGAAGTTAGGGAGCCACGTTTGAGGTACCTTTCCTAGCCTCCTCCCAGTTGGAGTGAACAGGGTGGATTCTGAAGAAAGATGCTCAGTCGTACAGGCTGCTGCCGAACTGTATTGTCCCCTTTCTCAGTACAGGAAGACTATTGGGTCTGTACCGTCACCCGTGTGGGTTATGACGAGGGGATCATCTTCTGCCTCCACTGTCACGCATCATCGTTGGAGAGTTGTTTAGTTGCTAGTTGGAAGGATGAAATTATTATTGGGTAGTGGAAGAAAAACTTAACAGTGACTGGGCATGCTGTTAGTCTCAGTTGCTGCCTCACACTTGCTATAGATTCTCAGACGGGAGTCGAATTCTTGGAGCACTGCGTTGAGGTAGTGGGGCAGCAATTGGTTTTCTTCCAAATATACCGACCTCGAGTCCCGCCTAGAGATCTGGCTACCCTCTTCTTAGGAGGGAGATTAGGCGAAGAGAGCTGCAAGACCTCGAAATGAGATTCAAAACAGGCTTGAGGCACCCGGCTACGAAAACCTTCCTCCCTTTCCTCGTGTACTCAGTTAACCGACCTTACCGTATTTGGTGTAACTCGATCTTTCCAGAGGTAACGTCAATTTATCTTCGTGAAGGGCGTTATGGTTACACCCACCAATTCTGCACTCGTCTATTTTCAGATTTATCTGAGCACAACTCGTTGATCACTAGTTAGAATAATATATCAGTCATTCTATGATACTTATCGTATTCGTTCACTATCGCGGCTGCATTCAGTGTAATCTATTTTGTGCTCATTGTAGGAGCTTTGTCTTATGGGCTGATTTTATACGTCACACAACTAATTCGAAATCAGTTTGTCACCAAGAGTACAATTATTTTTTTTATATGATTTGAAGGTGGTAGTCAATTGAGTAAAAGCAGCAATGACTGCAACAGCTCTGTAGGGAAGAGGCCAAACGCAGAGTATGGGAGTCCAATATATTTGACGTTTCGCCCAGCAGGGCTTCTTCAGAAATAACATCGATGAAAAACATTTTACTCCTTATATAGCCCGAGCCTTGCGGGGAGAAACAAACATTAAAATGGTGTACACACAATTTGCGCAAATTGCTTGTTACTTGTAATTAAAATTGCCAATGGTTTGTTTATTGTAAAAAATCCACTATTCTGATTTATATTTTCTATGAGGGATATAAACGCCGATTCTAAACATCTACGTTTCATTGTATGGTTTTCATATTTTATAATCTTGGAATTATTCCAATCAGCATTGTGGCCGGTATCGAATCTATGTTTAACAATGGCATTATTCATATTGTGTTTTCATATCATATTTATGTTCTAATACTCTCTTATCAATACCACGGAAACTTTCACCAATGTAAACCTTTTCACAACCTAGACAAGGCACACAATAAATACCTGCTTGACGAATATTTTCCCTGCTCTTATTTCGGCTTTTAATGAGATTACCAACTGTTACTGAGTTAGTTTTAACAACCTTAACACCAGCCTTGTTTAATAATGGGGAAATATTGTCTGCAACTGACGTATCTTAACCAAACTAAGTCTCTAAGATACGTCGACGATGTACTTATAATAGCTCCTCGTAGGTTAGATTTGAGTAGGATTTTAAATCAGTTAAATCTTGTAGAAGATAGTATCAAGTTTACAGCAGAATATGAAACTAACGACATGTTGCCCTATCTTGATACCCTTTTAATAAGAGACGGAAACAATGTAAAGTTTAAAGTTTTTAGAAAAAAGACAAATAATAATGATTATGTACATTTTTACTCTGCTACGGATAAGAAAACCAAAATGGGAATTATCATAGGTTTTTATCTTCGAGGCTTAAGAATATGTTCAGAGGAGTATCTGGATGAAGAATTTAATAACATTTTTAACGCTTTTACTGAACTAAAATACCCTCCTTATTTTATTCTAAAAGCCAAGAAGAAAGCTGGAATTATTCACAAAAGAGTTGGAAAAATAAAAGAAGAATATACAAAGAGGATCATATTACCTAATACCTCAGTTGCAGACAATATTTCCCCATTATTAAACAAGGCTGGTGTTAAGGTTGTTAAAACTAACTCAGTAACAGTTGGTAATCTCATTAAAAGCCGAAATAAGAGCAGGGAAAATATTCGTCAAGCAGGTATTTATTGTGTGCCTTGTCTAGGTTGTGAAAAGGTTTACATTGGTGAAAGTTTCCGTGGTATTGATAAGAGAGTATTAGAACATAAATATGATATGAAAACATACAATATGAATAATGCCATTGTTAAACATAGATTCGATACCGGCCACAATGCTGATTGGAATAATTCCAAGATAAAATATGAAAACCATACAATGAAACGTAGATGTTTAGAATCGGCGTTTATATCCCTCATAGAAAATATAAATCAGAATAGTGGATTTTTTACAATAAAGAAACCATTGGCAATTTTAATTACAAGTAACAAGCAATTTGCGCAAATTGTGTGTACACCATTTTAATGTTTGTTTCTCCCCGCAAGGCTCGGGCTATATAAGGAGTAAAATGTTTTTCATCGATGTTATTTCTGAAGAAGCCCTGCTGGGCGAAACGTCAAATATATTGGACTCCCATACTCTGCGTTTGGCCTCTTCCCTGGTAGTCAATTGTTTGTTACCGAGTGTATAATTAGATTTTTTATAATTTGCAGAAATTTGTGGAGGATCGTTCCCTCCCAAGTCACTTTAATCCTTTGAATACCTTACTCGACTTGTACGTCTATTCCATTTGCCACCAGCGATTTTATTCGGCGGAAAAAATCCCTAAAAGGGTTAATAGCTTGTAGTTTTGTAGTATGGCCCCATTTTCTTTTACAGATTTTCGGAAGTTCTGGGTAGCATTGATACAATTGTACCCATTTTGCAGTTGACGAATTTTGTTCTAGCTGTCACCAGATGACTTTATTCAGCTAAGGAGAAATTCCAGATACAGGTAGGTTAAGAACGCTTAATCACCACTTCCATTCACCTCCTTTGGTCTCTTCGTCACCGAAAAGGATGTCATGGAGATTAACGAAACAGTCTGGCGGCAGTCCGACGACGAACGAACGAGTCACTGGGCAAGAAGATGGGCTACCACCCATTCGTCGTCAGAGTGTCGGTGCCATGGAGGCCTTGGTGGCAGCTAGATCAGACAAAATAGTGCCACTCAGTACGGAGGGCTCCAACAGATGCCTTGGCTATGTATACAGGATAGCCTATGCTACAGAAGGGGTTATCTACAACCGAATAAGTTAACTCGACGGCAGCTGACACTCGGTACGGAAGTGGGTCAGATAATGTTTGATATTTAAGAAGACCATTGCATAGAGGAATCTAATATGACTGGCTGACCTGCATCAATGTGGTTATAATGTATTACTGTAGACACCCAAACCTGTCCAATGATATGCCAGAACCACGATGATATATTTTCGGTGCTGTTGTGTTCACAGTTTCGATTGCAAAAATAATTTTTTCTATAGAGGAATTAATGAATATAGAAATATATCAAACATTCAACAACGATGTTAAAGTTGAGAAGAACAATCAAAGAACTTCTGTTGCCAGTCTTTAATTCAGTTTTGCTGATATAACCTCTAACCCCTCTTGCACTAAGCCCTTGAGGGCGTAGGGTTTTTCTACAGCGTAAAGTAACCATTGGATATATAAAAATGTCATTGCTTTAGCAAAAAAAAAAAAAAAAAAAAAAATTATTTGACACACGGGTACATATTGGATTTAAGGTTTTCGCTTTCTTTGCAGTATGGAGAGGGCACCAAGGGGCCTGCAGATCCGTGACCTAAGAGTCGTTTGTTACTATGATTATCCTCGATTCGC
>NC_134786.1:19253341-19268341 GCF_046742065.1 Oratosquilla oratoria | reverse complement strand
AAGAATTTAACACCTTTCATAGCTACGAACTTCTGTAAAACCAACTTTTGCATTGCGAGTTTGTTCACGGCGGTCTGCCAAACAATTTCCGGGCTATGGCTTCGCTACTCATACCATACCCTTCCGATTTCAACGATCTTCCGCCATAATGGGGTAAAGCTACAAAACACAGAGTTGTCGCTCAAAAAAAGTGGACATCGAGAGTCGACATATAGAGGACAAACTCTTTTACTGTGATTCTTTCAAAGGCACTGACCGGGCATGATTACATTTTCAGCCGACAGGATTTAGACCTTCTCTACAACACATTCGGATCTGAGCCATGTTATACTAGAACTACGAAAATATAACTTTCCTCGTTGTATCACTATGAGAGAATTACTGCATACAAATACATAATCAAAGAGCTATCAGGGAAATATTGATTTATGTATTTTGTTTTTTGATAATTCTGGTCCACACCGTGGGCCAGTTACGGGTGTACGTGAGCGTCTCCGGTCACTACGAACATTTCCTTATCTGTGTCCTTTGTCAACTCTGCTTCCGAAGGAGGAAGAAGACTTGTTATTGGTGCATTTCCCCTTCCCTGATCTGGTCTTCAGCCTTGATGGGTTTGTTTTCCGCGGAATGAATCAGAAAAAGTCATAATTGATGTCCCTGATCTCAGAGTTAAAAAGCAAGAAGAAAAAGGACATCTGAGACTGACACAAGGCAGGACAAATATGCAAATATATCTCTCGTTATTTTTGTTGTTGCAAGAATACAGTTTTGTTGGCAAGAATGAATTTAGTTGTAAGGAAATTGTTGTACATTTGAGTATATTGTATTCGGTCTTAATAAAATTTTCAGCCTCATTGACAACTGTTACTTTGCAAAGGGGGACAATTACTACAAAATGACGAGAGTATCCGTTGTAGTTAACAATATTTCGAAGCCAGTGGGGCATATATTTATGTCCGATATAGCGGCTGACTGGCATACCTCTTGTCCGATACAATGGTTGTCCGGTTTATTGACTGTCTTGTGTATAAGATGTCCATTACTTTGTCTACCAGGTTCACAACATCTCTTTGTCTCCTTTTGCTGTTGTGGCAACTTTACATATGTTGTCCTGGTTAACGGCAGGCGATCTTATCCAGCTAAGGACAAAACTTCAGTGCCATGGGGGGAGGAGGGAGGTTCAGATTATCTCAAATAATCCTTTTGCAAATATAGTACATTTAGTGTTTTTGTTGCCCTGTTCCCAACACCTTGGTCGTCTTCCACAGATTCATATTCTGTAATATGGCCAAATAATGCAATGGAAAAACATTACCTATTAAGGATATTTCTGATTGACGATTTATACTGAAGGGCAATCAAAGTTACTTGGTATGCACTATGATGCAAATGCATCATTTATTATTAGTTATATGTCAATTTATTATTATTTACTATTTACCTGTTTGTTTGTTGTTAGACTGTGCCTATGCGTTTATGTATTTTATTTGATACTTACATTATTATAGTTTTTATTTATTCATCTATTATTATTATTAGGATTTTTTCTCATCCGACCTAGATATGAACCAAAAGGTCTCCTGTCGGCATGCTCCGCCTTTGTAATATGTTGCATAGGAATGCTGTCTAAGAAGCATCAGACATACTATCCGCATGTCAACGTACTATGGCGCTCACATCCAAGCCTGACTCAAGAAATATTGAAACATTGATATATATACTTAATTGTTGTTTTAATGATTACATTTTGTTCATAGAAACAAAATTCACGACAAGAGAATTATTCTGAATAAATTCATATCAAATATTCAACAAATAAAAATATATTTGTATAGTTTTTATAAACCGATGACTAAAAAACTAGGGAAATCGCAATGTTGATATCCGTGTATGAAGTTTTTACATTATTTCTGATATACTGTAGATTTACTGACATCTGGGTTCAGTAATGTAGCCCTATGTTTTTTTTTGTGCATGTGTGTGTGTGTGTGTGTGTGTGTGTGTGTGTGTGTGTGTGTGTGTGTGTGTGCGCGCGCTCTCCATGGTCATGGATCACATGCGATGCACGAGTTCTGTAGCTATGATTTTCATATATAATCATTCAGAGTTCATCTAGTCCGATTAATGGGTATTGTGTTTGCATATATACGCGGACGTACACACATATACCTATACATGTACAATATCTACAGTATATATATATACATATATATACATGTATATATATATATATATATATATATACACATGTACACGAGTACACACGTATACATTACATATATACACGCATACATAATATATATATATATATATATATATAAATATATATAAATGTATATGTGTATATATGAATATATATATGTATATATATGTATATATATATATATATATGAATATATATATTATATATGTATATATATGTATGTACAGTACATATACATATATATATATATATATATATATACATACATATATACATACATATATGCAAACATATATATATACATATATATAGATATATGCAGGAAAAAACCCACTGGGAAATAAGAAGCTTAGTCCGAACGTTTTCGTCTATTTAAGACATTATCAAGGAATACACAGTTACAGAGACAAAGGTGGATATATATACATAAAGTAAAAGACAAGCTAGGAACATGGGAAGTACACACAAGATGCTTCACAATCAGGTAGAGCCGATGTTTACATATACGGACGTTTGGTCCATGACGTTACGTCACCCCCGCTTAGTAGCACTTGGAGAAGTTCTTACAATTTTATCAATAACAAAATCATCAAGTTTAAATAATCCTAAACTTAAATTGATATTATTGTCAAAGGTTTGTTTAATATGACTGGATTCGATGATGTTTCTTTCTAATAAGGATCTACAAGAAATTATTACATTCGAATTATCCCAGTCAATAGGATGATTGTGGTCTCTTACATGGACAAAAATGCCACTGGAACTTTGCCCACTCCTTACACTATATTTGTGCTGATTTATCCTAGTTTTTAAGTCTTTACCAGTTTGGCCGATATAAAATTTTATATCGGCCAAACTGGTAAAGACTTAAAAACTAGGATAAATCAGCACAAATATAGTGTAAGGAGTGGGCAAAGTTCCAGTGGCATTTTTGTCCATGTAAGAGACCACAATCATCCTATTGACTGGGATAATTCGAATGTAATAATTTCTTGTAGATCCTTATTAGAAAGAAACATCATCGAATCCAGTCATATTAAACAAACCTTTGACAATAATATCAATTTAAGTTTAGGATTATTTAAACTTGATGATTTTGTTATTGATAAAATTGTAAGAACTTCTCCAAGTGCTACTAAGCGGGGGTGACGTAACGTCATGGACCAAACGTCCGTATATGTAAACATCGGCTCTACCTGATTGTGAAGCATCTTGTGTGTACTTCCCATGTTCCTAGCTTGTCTTTTACTTTATGTATATATATCCACCTTTGTCTCTGTAACTGTGTATTCCTTGATAATGTCTTAAATAGACGAAAACGTTCGGACTAAGCTTCTTATTTCCCAGTGGGTTTTTTCCTGCATATTATTTTCACGTGTGCCTTGTGAATTACTGCAATATATATATATATATATATATATATATATATATATGTATATATATGTATATACTGTTATCATCTCGATATTCAACGTAGATGCCATCTCCCTTCGATGCCTATCATTCACACGCGCGCACGCACACATATGCTACAACATGGTACTTTCGGCGACGGCTACCATCTCCCTAGGGAAGGTTCATTGTTCAGTGACCAAGCTCACCGATTTTTCCTGGTGACATCCGTTTGACGAACAATAGATACCGGCATCTCAGATTAAACCCTCTACTTTGAATAATGGCCCTCGCTGCATTTCGGGTCAAACCACCTGCGCCGCTCAAGTCGACGCGAAGAAACCGTCTCTATTTTTAATGATATGGCAACTTGTACATATATATATATATATATATATATATATATATATATATATATATATATATATATATATATATATATATATATATATTATGTTTCTGGCAACCCTTCGAGTTTTGCTTGGAGCTTGCCGTGTATTTGTAGACAGAACTAAACCTGGCACATTAAAGCCAACAACTCCCGAGTTTACTTCACCACCAATTCCTAATGTGGTAACTCACAACCTACATTCTCGTGGCAGCGGTAGGATTACAACCTACATTCTAGCGGGCAGAGGTGGGATTACAATCTACATTCTGATGGCCAGCAGAGAGATACGAATCTACGCTACTTTCTACAACGGTGGACATCAAAGCAGCAGTCAAGTCAAAACAAATTCCTTCGAAGCACCCTCCAGCTTTCCACTTACGAGCCAAAAGCACCGACGCTCTTCGCTGCTTCGCCCACCCTCAACGTAACTACGAAACGACCCCCTACTTCTACGCTGATCCCTCTTAGCTGCTTTCTCCACCATCCACGACGCCCGCCGCCTCCACCACGCCAACATACCAACATAGAGACGCATTCTCCAGCATCTACGGGAAATTTCCACCAGAGGCTTTTCTCTACCATCCACGACACCCGCCGCCCCCATCACGACAACATAGAGAAGTTGGACTACCCTTCACCACTGCATGAGTCGGACCATCTCCCCCCTCCTCCATCATCCCATCACGCTCCGCACGATTATCTCTACGCGCCAACGATTGTCGCGGCATCTACGAGTCAACGCTCCCCCACTCCCCGCATCTAAGCTGCGCAAGAATCTCCACTATCACCTTTCTTATCTCATTTTCGTATATACAAACACATCTTGGTTACATATTTTCTCACCAACGATAACATACTAATTGCTCCCCCTGTTTCCAGCAAACAAGGTCATCATAGTAAAACAGCAGGGCAGGACTCGCAGTAATGGGTATAAACTGGACAAATTTAGATTTAAGAAGGAAATAGGCAAGAATTGGTTTACTAATAGGGTGGTCGATGAATGGAATAAACTTAGTAACCATGTAGTAAGCGCTGAAACTATCAGTTGTTTTAAGAAACGATTAGACAACTTTATGGATGGGGATGACAGGTGGTGATGGATACGGAGCTGCCTAGTGTAGGCCTTATGGTCTCTTGCAGTCTCCTTTATTCTTATGTTCTTATATATATATATATATATATATATATATATATATATATATATATATATATATATATGGTATGGAAGGCAGATGTGGAGGGAGTGAAGATGAGGGGACGTCCTAGGATGAGGTGGATGGATGGGGTGAAGGGGGCTTTGGGGAAGAGGGGAATGTCTGTGGAGGAAGGAAGGGAGAGGACGGAAGACAGAGGTGAGTGGAGAATGGTTGTATATGGATGTGTGATTGCATGAGGAGGAATGGGCGGGGGGGTGGGGTAGTATGTGTGAGTAAATTTTGACGCAGCCCGAAGGGATTTCTCCCCGTCCTCTCCTTATATGCAAGGGGGGACGGAGAGGGGGGGTCGCCGATTAAATGAAGCGGCCTTGCTGTGGATGTGCTGTATCTTGCGACACTGCTTCTGACCCAGGGCGGTGGGCAAGGTGCAGGGATGACCCGTCATCCAGGAGGTGCTCAGATGAGAGGGAGGGTGGGAGGGGTGTGGAGTGTATTTAGGGATGAAATGGGTGGGAGTGTTTTTATGCCTTTCCCTTTTTGGCTACCTCCCTTGAAAGGGGGAAAAAGCCTTGGTATATGTATGTATGTATATATATATATATATATATATATATATATATATACATATATATTTGAATATCTAGGGAGCAGATTCTCTTGTATGCATGTGTTATTAAAGTCGACAGTATTAAGGAGGTTGTTAATCTTCTTATGGGTATTCTCAAGCTTTCTAAGCAGTATTCTGCCATTTGGAGGGTGGGCATAAACCAGATTGCCAAAATGATTCATTTATTCAACGTTTCGTCTGCAAGGAGACATCTTCAGGAAAATCTGTAACATAAGTATTACCGACATACAGGAATAAAGAACAAGAGTGTTAATCTAAACAAAAATTCACAATCATGGAAATATACATCAATAAATCAGCAATAATTCAAATCCTATCTCGATACATGGGCCGTTGGGGACCAATACATACAAAATTAAAGGTCCAAAGAAATTACGAAGGAAATCGTCGGGCATATATAAATCACCACCCGACGATTTCCTTCGTCATTTCTTGAAGAAGAGGTATTTGATGAAGTACAGAGACCACAAATATACTGCCGATACATTGACGATATTTTTGTTATGACCGGGAACATCCAACAGATTGAAACCTTGCAACGACGATTGAAAGAAGCCTCTGGCCTTAACTTCACCATAGAACATAGTGATGAAGGTTCCCTCCCATTTCTTGATGTTCTGGTGAAACAGGGAGAAGAAACTTTCAACACCTCGGTTTATGTTAAATCCACCAATCAAGGACATTGCCTAAATGGATCAGGTGAGTGCCCTCAGAGGTACAAGGATTCGACAATAGGTGCCTTTATTGGAAGAGCCCTCACACACTGCAACAACTGGAGGGCCGTGCACTCGGAGTTGGAAAGGGCCACGCAAGTCCTCATCAACAACGGATTTGCCAACAAAGACATTGAAAGAATAACTGAGAAGATAATGGACACGTGGTACCTAAAAAAGGAAGACCAAACACCAAAAAATATCATTAATATATTTTATAAATCATTCTTCTCCACGGCATACAAGGAAGATGAGAGAATTATGAAGCCGACTTCCGCAGACACCAAAATGATTTTTAACATATATTACCAAAATAAGAAGACATCAAACCTACTCATCAAGAACAACAACAAGCCCATCACCGATAAACTTCAGAGATCTCATGCTACAGTATATATAGGTATACGTGTAACCTTGGAGACTGCGCAACCCATCATTCTTCCTATATTGGTATGACCACCATGAAGCTGTCGCGTAGACTGTCATACCATCTGACAGCAGGTGCTCCTAAGAATCAATCCAAAGATACTCACCACACCATCTTACGAAGGGAAACCCTGGTCAACAACAATTTTTTTATAGCCACACACCAAGACCCTAGAAGTCTACCTATCCTGGAGGCTCTATACATAAAAGATCTTCCCCCAAATCTTAATATACAACCCCATGACCTGCAAGCGTTACCCAGCGTTAGGAGGTCCACCCATTACGGTGCTGGGGCGCAAACTGATGACGTCACACACCGCTCAGCCAATGGGAGAACAGACCGTACCTAACCCGCAGCAATCCAACCAATCACCATCCACCTTCCGGATATAAAAGTTGCGGGTGGTCTTTCCTTGGAATTCAGAATTCAGAATTCAGAATGAGTTCAATTGCCACTGAGGAAGCACCAGGAGGTGCGAAAACGCGTTTTGGCTTTTGACTATGCCTATTCCTATCTCATGGCATACGGCGAATTACTCGGACTCCTACCTATGGAAGGCAAAGTCGCCTTACGAAAGAGAGAGAAGATTGACAAAAAGCTTTGTCACAACAAGCTTGCCATTTCATTCAATGATATATATATATATATATATATATATATATATATATATATATATATATATATATATATGCACTAAAAACCCACTATTATTTGGATTTAAGAAAAGAAGGAAATAACGAATTTCCGTATATTTCGATCACTTGCTGTGATCCTCTTCAAGCGGAATACATAGACAAGAGAACATACATATCTTATATACAGATGAGAGAGGTAAAGTTAGGGAACATGGACAAGACATCTCATGTGGCATCTATATTGTTGCGCGGGTTTTGTGGTAAATCGTCCGCTTTTACAATATGAGGAAATAATTTATTAACTGCCAAGGTGGTTATGTAATCTGGTGACCATTGGCCTTTTGAGATATTAAAATTCGGGAATTGATTTATTAATGCACGACAAGCCTTGCAATACACCGTTAGAGTACCATCACTGCCCCGATCCACTTCAAGCTAATCTAGGTTCCACGAGCGTATAGTAGATTCATGCTCTACTGGTTTTCGTTTTCCTTGGCCCTTGCCCGTAGAGTTTGAATTAGGCTTTGCTGGTCCAGAAGCGGTTCCTGCCGTCAAAACACTCTCCCTCGATTCTGAAAAGACTGAATCTGAGGGCAAACTATCTTCACTCGCTTCACTAGAAATCGCTCCATGATGTACGATCATCGAAAGTTTGGCATGGGCGTGACGTGCGAACGTAGACCTAACTACCGTAAACCTAAGCTAGCTAACGAATAATTATTTCTATTTTTGTATTTCTTATTCTCCCTCCAAAGATCCATGTTTATGAAATAAATATATAATTATCAAATGTTCATATTTATACTTAAATTTATTTACTTTCAATTACTAACCAAATATTTGATTCTATTTTGTTTTCTCATAAATACGCGAACGAGGTTATAAATAGGATTTCCCAGTTTCATTCCTAGGCCTCGAGCGAGTTTACATATGTACAGTGCACGTATGCATGCGGTGATGTGGTATTGGGTATGGTGCATTGTACATGTAGTCAGCGCGTTGATTGGGCAGCTTGCTGCATGCAACTAGTGAACTTCCCTGCATACAGGTACCATGGAATTCGCAACTAGCGACATTATGTAGCACGATAGTCGTGTAGAGTCTAGTCAACATGTACTAGTATACGCGCGCATGCAGCTGATGCGAAGCTAGGCTAGGTAAGTCATTGAACTCTAGCAGCTATACCGCGTACACATACGCACGTACATCAACAAATTAAAGTTGATTGATGCGTTGCGTTTATGATATCGATTGATAATGCAATGATTGATCACGGGTAAGTTGTGTTTGCTCTGATCCTTTCATCAATGGTGATGGGATTCAGGGATTGCCAAATGATTGATAATGCATGAAAAACGTTAAATCTTGCCGCGGGAGCGATTTTTTTTTTTTTTTTTTTTTTTTTTTTTTTGTGGGAGATCGCTCCCGCTATTGGATTTGCGACATTGGAACTTCCCCGAGCGAAATCGCACGTCGCTCCCGTGTATTTTTTTCGCTGATATATGTGATATATATGATATATATATATATATATATATATATATATATATATATATGTTTGTACAATATATATATATATATATATATATATATATATATGTATGTGTATACATATATATATGTCACAGGTGAGAAATGTAGTAACACATTTATAAATCACAACTAACACCACAGTCGGACGAAAGAAAAAGTTGCGTAAGCGGAACTATATATTTCGATTGCTACCTGCAATCCTCTTCGTCCGACTGTGGTGTTAGTTGTGATATATATATATATATATATATATATATATATATATATATATATATATATATTATATATGTATTATATATAATATATATGTATATATATAATATATATATATATGTTGAGACATTCTTACCGGTTTATGTAAGCGTAATTGTAAACACAGGAGTATTGGACTTGTGTTTATACCTGACTATTTTCGCTGTTATGCTTTTTAAAAAGAATACCTGCGAAACTAGTCAGGAATAAACTCAAGACCAAGACTCCTGTGTTTCCTATTCCGCTTACATCATATATATATATATACATATATATATATGTATATATATACATATATATATATATGTGTGTGTGTGTGTGTGTGTGTGTGTGTGTGTGTGTGTGTGTGTGTGTGTGTGTCTGTGTGTGTGTGTGTTTTAAGAATCACGTTGGGCCACTATTATTTGTTGACGGTCAACTTGAATATTCAAATGAAGGAATGTGTGATATTTTAAACAATTATTTTAGCTCAGTATTCGTAAACGAAACACCTCAAAGTGAACTCCAAACTGAAACCTGTGAAGAGTCTAGGGTAAACTTACTACGGTAAATACAACAAAAGAAAAAAAGAAAAGTGCATAGAAAATCTCTAAGTTAATAAAACACCAGGGCCTGACGGTTGACATCCAATAATCTTATAGGAAATGAAAAATGAGATGGTTGTTCCATTAGAAATTATTTTCAAGAAATCCATCATATCCGGATATGTCCCAAGAGAATGGAAGCTGGCTACCGTTACTCCCATATTCAAAAAAGGTGACAAAAAGAATCCAAGTAACTACAGGCCTATAAGTTTGACTTCAATCGAAGGAAAAATTATGGAAACTATCATCAGAGATGCTATCGAACATCATCTAGAAAGTAACAGTTTGATAAATGATAGCCAGTATGGTTTCAGACTGAAACGTTCTTGTGTGACTAATCTATTTGAATTCTACAACACAGTTATCCCGAAGTATGACAAAAGAAACAATATAGATTTGATATATCTAGACTTTGCAAAAGCTTTTGATACCGTCCCACACGAAAGACTACTTACTAAATTAGCTTCACACGGAATAAGTGGTAACCTATTAAGTTGGACTAGTAATTGGTTGAATGATCGAAAATAGAGAGTTGTTTTAAATGGAAAAACTTCTAGATGGAAAAATGTTACGAGTGGAGTTCCTCAGGGTTCCGTTCTTGGACCACTTCTATTCATAGTATATATAAATGATATCGATCACCGACTAAAATCTACTGTTTCCAAATTTACTGATGATACAAAAATGTGCGGAATGGTAAATGATCACTTAAACCAATTAGATATTCAAGAAGATTTAGATAAATTATAGCAATGGTTTGAAAAGTGGCTAATGAAATTTAACACAAGTAAATGCAAGGTAATGCATATAGGTAAAAATAACAGTAAGTGCGATTACAAGTTATTTGGAAATTTGCTAACAAAACTGGATAATAAAAAGGATCTCGGTGTAATTATCAGTAACGATCTCAAATCATCCAAGCAGTGTATTCCAGCCTCTAAGAAAGCAAATAAGATTCTAGGACTGACTGCGCGATCTTTCAACTTAAAAAATCCATCATTCATTAACAAGTTATATAAATCGTTAGTCCGTCCACATTTGGAATATACTGTTTTTATATGGTCACCGAATCTCATTAAAGACATTGACAGATTGGAAAAAGTACAAAGGTCACAAAAACTGATTCCAAATATCAAAAATGAATCACACGAAAATCGACTAAAACATATGAATCTGTTTTCCTTAAAAAAGCGTAGACTCAGAGGTGACTCGATACAGGCCTTTAAAATTCTAAAGGGAATTGACGACATCAAAAGTGACAAAAATTTCACATTGAATGAGAATCAGACAAGAAACAATGGTCTCAAACTGTCTGGAAATAGATTTAATTTGGAGGTGGGTAGAAACAACTTCGCCAACCGTGTAGTTAATGAATGGAATAAACTTCCTGCAGAGGAAGTGCAATGTAGTTCAGTTCGAAGCTTTAAGAATCATTTAGATAAACACCTAAGCAAGATGCTGTAATGACTATCATTTACTTTATATTATTTTTTTTTATTTTTTTTTGTTATCATTTGGCTTTTTTATTAATATTTGCTTGCTTCTCACTTATTATTAGTTATACTTTAATTTATCATTATTTACTATTTACCTGTTTTTATTATCTAACTATACCTATACATTTATGAATTTTATTTATTATCTACATTATTATAGTTTTTATTTATTCATTTATTTATTTATATATTTGATGAAAATCAAATGAGAAAGATATGTTATATGTGTTTTTTTTTTGTTTTTTTTTGCGCAGGGGTTCCTTGAGACATGCAATTTATTTTATAGGTTACGCAAGGGTAAAAAGGCTGAGAAACGCTGACATATACATATATGTATACATATATATATATATATGTATATACATGTATATATATGTACACACACACACATATATGTACATGTATATATATATATATATATATGTATATATATATATATATATGTATATATATATATATATATATATATATATATATATATATATATATATATATAATGCTAATAAGAACACGGGTACGTGTGTTCACTTATGCAAAGTAGACCACTTGGAAAAAGAAACTAACGAAGGCGAGCGTTTTCGTATATTACATCTTCAGTCCACTGAAGATGTAATATAAGTGATCTACTTTGCATATATATATATGTATATATATATATATATATATATATATATACATATATATATATATATATATACATACATATATATATATATATTATATATATGTATATGTATATATATATATATATATGTATATATATATATCACTTAGACAAAATGTTGTAGCGCATTTGTAATTAATAATCACAAAGAACCCACAGTCGGAATAAAAAGGAAACTGTAGAAGAATGTGTAACTTCTATATTTCAGCTAATAGCTATAGCTCTCCTCAGGGAAGTACAGATTACAGGAATTTGCAGAGACATAAGTACAATGAGATGAGTAGAAGCAGAGTTAAAACAGGACGACCCGTCACGCAGGGCGGAGTCAGAGGTGAGGGTGAGGTGTGAGGTCATGAGTAAAACGGGCGGGAAGAAGGGTCAGGAGGGTGATAATTCTTAACCAAGCGGCTCACAGCTAGCCGTGAGATAATGTCCGGGGACCATTGACCTTTGGAGATATTCAAGTTCGGACATTCTTCGATTAAGGCTGATTCAACAATTTTTCTTCTAAAACTACAGTTGGACTTGAACAAAATTTTGGCCTTGTCCCAGTCAAGACTGTGATTTTTGGTACTGACGTGTTGGAACACAGCGGAATTTTCTTGGGCATACCTAATGGATCTTTTGTGCTCCATTAACCTGGTGTTAAGATCCCTTCCACTCATGGGGACTCATTTCCCTTCAACCTTTGATGAACATTAACAATTTGTTTGTGAACCGTATTAGGATAATGGTAGGCAACTGTGAGACGCTTGTTGGGAATTAATTTAAAAGAAGAACTGATGGAGTTACAATATGGAATTTTTAGAACATCTTTGAAAGAGGGTTGTGTGGTGGGAACTGAATTTTTAAGGTGGCTGGCTCTAGCCTTGCTGAGGGCTAGATCCAAGAACCAGGACGGGTATGCCAAATTCAAAAGTTGCCTTTTGATGAGGTAAATCTCCCGGTCCAAGAATCCAGGACTACTAATCCTAAAAGCTCTCAAGAAAAGGCCGGAGGCAACACTCTTCTTGACTTTGTCAAAAATAAATCATACGAAAATCGACTAAAACATATGAATCTGTTTTCCCTAAAAAAGCGTAGACTCAGAGGTGACTTGATACAGGTCTTTAAAATTCTAAAGGGAATTGACAACATCAAAAGTGACCAAATTTTTACATTGAATGAGAATCAGACAAGAAACAATGGTCTTAAACTCTCCGGAAATAGATTCAATTTGGAAGTAGGTAGAAACAACTTTGCCAACCGTGTAGTTAATGAATGGAATAAACTTCCTGCACAGGTAGTGCAATGTAGTTCAGTTCGAAGCTTTAAGAATCATTTAGATGAATACCTAAGTAAGATGCTGTAATGATTATAATTTATCTTATATTATTTGTTTTTGTTTTGTTATCATTTGTCTGTCTGATTTTTATTTATTATTAGTTATATGTCAATTTATCATTATTTACTATTTACCTGTTTGTTTATTATTTAACTATACCTATGCATTTATTTATGTATTTTATTTGTTATTTACATTATCATAGTTTTTATTTATTATTTTATTATTAATATGATTTTTTTTTCGCATCCGACCTAGATATGGATCAAAAGGTCTCCTGTCGGCATGCTCCGCTTTTGTAATCCTTTGTAAAAAGTGAAGATAACTACCTGAATGGGTGGGTTTTCTATAAGCTGTAAAAAATAATTCTCCATCAATCCTTCTAATTAAAATGTCTAGGAAAGGGATCTGATGACATTCTTCCCATTCTGTCTTGAATTTGATGTTTGGGGATAAATGGTTCAACTTGTCCAGAAATACCTCGAACGCACCCCACCTATCATCCCACGCTGAGAAAATGTCATCCACGTAACGGAACCAAATCATCTCAGGTGGTTTGATGGCGGGTAACAGAGTGCACTCAAAGTACTCCATGTACAAGTTAGCCAAAACAGGAGATAAATTAGAACCCATGCTGCAACCGAATTTCTGTCTAAAAAACTGGTCCTGGAAAGAAAAGACATTGGAGGAAACACAAAGGCGAACTAGATCAATGATTTTGTTGACTGGAAGGGGGAAATTGTCCTGGAACGGTTGCAGTCTGGTTTCTAAAAATGAAAGAACATCATCAACATTAATGTTAGTAAAGAGAGAAGTTATATCAAGACTGAGTAACTTGGCATCCTGTATATTAACATTCTTAATTTTGGAAATGAAATCTGAGGAGTTTTTGATGTGAGAGTTGGAAAATTGGCCAACAAAAGGTGGCAAAATGTCTGAAAGCCATTTAGAAAGTTTACTTGTACATGAGCCTCGATTAGAAATAATGGGTCTCAATGGAATGTCTGCTTTATGAACCTTCGGAAGACCATAAAACTAGGGGAGCTTGGGGTTTGTGACCTTCAGGTTGTTAATGCAATGTCCACTGAAATTTTGCGAAATTGTTTGTTGAATTATCACTCTCCTGATCCTTCTTCCCACCCATTTTACTCATGACCTCACACCTCCCCCTCACCTCTGACTCCGCCCTGCGTGACGGGTCGTCCTGTTTTAACTCTGCGTGTTCCTCTTCTACTCACATCTCATTGTGCTTATGTCTCTGCAAATTCTTGTAATCTGTACTTTCCTGAGGAGGGCTATAGCTATTAGCCGAAATATAGAAGTTACACATTCTTCTACATTTTCCTTTTTATTCAGACTGTGGGTTCTTTGTGATTATATACATACATACATATCCCAAGGCTTTTTCCCCCTTTCAAGGGAGGTAGCCAAAAAGGGAAAGGCATAAAAACACTCCCACCCATTTCATCCCTAAATACACTCCACCTCCTGGATGACGAGTCATCCCTGCACCTTGCCCACCGCCCTGGGTCAGAAGCAGTGTCGCAAGACACAGCACATCCACAGCAAGGCCGCTTCATTTAATCGGCGACCCCCCCTCT
>NC_134786.1:19230841-19250841 GCF_046742065.1 Oratosquilla oratoria | reverse complement strand
GTATGTATATATATGTATATATATGTATATGAATATATATGTATATATATATATATAAACATTATATTTATATATATATATATTATATTTATATATATATATATATATATATATATAAACATATATACATATGCATATATGCAGAAAAAACACTGGGAAATAAGAAGCTTAGTCCGAACGTTTTCGTCTATTTAAGACATTATCAAGGAATACACAGATACAGAGACATAGGTGGATATAAATATACATAAAGTAGAAGACAAGCTAGGAACATGGGAAGGACACACAAGATGCTTCATAATCAGGTAGGACGTTTGGTCACATGACGTTACGTCACATGACGTTACGTCACCCCGGCCTAGTAACACTTGGAGAATTTTTTACAATTTTATCAATAATAAAATCATCAAGTTTAAATAATCCTAAACTTAAATTAATATTATGGTCAAAGGTTTGCTTAATGTGACTGGATTCGATAATGTTTCTTTCTAATAAAGATCTACAAGAAATTATTACATTAGAATTATCCCAGTCAGTAGGATGGTTGTGGTCTCTTACATGGATAAAAAGGCCACTGGAACTTTGCCCACTCCTTATACTATATTTGTGCTGATTTATCCTAGTTTTTAAGACTTTACCAGTTTGTTACATTTAAGGTATGGAATAGAGTAAACACAACTCTCATTTACTTCAGGTGAATTTTTAATGAGCTTACTTTTTATAGTATTGTTATTTTTGAAAACCAAGTTGATGTTGAATTGTTTGAGAATATTAGGCAGACCAACTAATTTCTCACTGTAAGGAAGAACCAAAAGGTTCTTTTTGTCAAATACTTTTCATTCGCGTGAGGTGTTATGGAAAGTTTTGCAAGCCATTTTATGAGAAGTGTCTACTAAGTGTTTTGGATATTTTAATTCAGAAGCTATGCTTTATATCTTCCTCAGCTCATCATCCAAAAATTCCGGGCTACATATCCTTTAAGCTCTAAGAAACATAGAACTAAAGACAGAAAGTTTTGTCTTCTGATGATGAGCAGAGTAAAAGTAGACATATGATGCGACACTAATTGGTTTTCTATAAACGTCATATTGAAATTGTCTACTATTTCGATGAATTAAAATATCCAAAAATAGTAATTTATTCTCTATTTCTATTTCAAAGGTGAATTTAATTGAAGGGACCATACCATTTAGTTTTTCAAGGAATAAATTTAAGTTACCCTTAATTGGCCAAAGACACAAGATATCATCAACATATCTTTTCCACACAACTTGTTGGGGAAGAATCCTAGGTAGTAGTTTTATCTCAAAGAATTCCATGTACAAGTTACTAAGTACTGGGGACAGAGGGTTTCCCATTGCCATACCAAATTTTTGTACATAGAATTCACCATTAAAAACAAATTTACAATTTACAATACACAACTTAATGAGTTCAATTATGATTTTAGCTGGAAGTGGCAAGTCATGTTTTGATAATAATTCTTCATAATATACCAATAAGTCAATTACGGGAACACAGGTGAAGAGCGAAGTTATATCAAAACTAACTAGTTTAAAATCATAAATTTCTAGATTATTCAAATGATTAATGAAATCAACATTATTTGTGACGTGGGAAGAAGATATTTTACCCACTAAAGGACTCAAAATAGTAACAAGCCATTTGGATAAATTGTAAGTGACGGATCCTGTGGAACTGATGATGGGTCTACCTGGATAACCAGGTTTATGGGTTTTAATCAATCCATACATGTAAGGCAAGGAAGGGGACAAAGAAGAATTTTTTTTTTATCAGATGTTCCTTGCCTTACACAGGGAAGTATAGTTATCTCAGCTCCAGAGAAAAACATCGAACCAATACACTTTTATCTTTACAGAGATATTTGGAGTCTCCGGTCTTCGGGACGTCTTTTTGCTTGACCACTTCATCCCATTCCCTTCCGCTCTCACTCAACCGACCCCCCCCCTCTATCTCCGACAGCCTTCTGCCCCACCCAAAATGTATAGCATAGTGAATAGATGGGACATGGTTTCGTTTTTCTCCTGCACAGCTTATCCCAATTGTGACACTGAAAAATAAAATGGTTGACACCAAACGATTTTATTAAATTCAAAATAATCTAGCTGTTAAAGAGGTAGAGTTAAGTCTTCTTGAGTTATGGGTATTTCATGTTCAGAGAGAATTAGGTTTTGGTAGTAAGACAAGTAAGACAAGTAAATGTATCGGGAACCTATCGATAAACATCGTAATACAAATGTACTTCTTGACTTTGAGTAAATAATAAAAAAATAAGTAAATAAGTAAATAAAAAAAGAAAAAGGAAAATCCACATGTCTGTATTATCGACGCTAAATTACCCCCACCCACTACCTTCCAACCTCGCAAACCGGTAATTCCAGAAATAGTTATAGCAGGGGAACCATAGGAAGCCGGACACGGAACACGGAGCCATCTGGTTCTTCTAATGAAACTTCAGAGAAGAATTTTACTTTTTGAAGTATCTTTTATGAAGTAGCCAATCACCTCCTTGAAAGGAAAGGTTTTTGTATAAATAACATGAACTGTTGTAGGAGGAAGAGAGGAATAGGGAAAATACGGAAGCCAAAGGAAGATGACGAGAGGAACTAGGAAGCAAGGAAGAAGGGTTCGGAGGAAAAACGGGCGAGTAGGGCAACCGCCATAGGGACAAGGTAATCAAGATAAAATCAAAAGACGGGATCAACGATTTGTACCTGCTTGAGGTGGCCCTTCGAGACGGACGTCGGACATAACCAGCCCCCCGCCACTAGTCTTAAAATTCTATGAAGGAGGTACTACCTTGAAGACAAGTTCCAGAAGTGTTATAATCACCGATATAATCACTTACCGACTAACGATTACTGTTGCTTAGCAACGACCCGTTGGTAACATGACCCCCGACCAACTGAGAAAGTTCTGGTCTTCCCACCTTACCGTCCCTCAGACTCGATTATACATCTTGCTCAGATTTCTCTGTGTGGCCTCGGGATGGTATTAAAAGGCATTAGCTAATACTAATGCAACCAAGACTATGTTGATGATCTTACATATCTATATGATTAGTGAAAATATATGTGATTACTCACGCATGTAAGGAATAAACAATGTAGCCTACTTACAAACGTGCATAGGACATGACACATGTTGGGCTTGTGTGTGTGTGTGTGCGCGCGCGCACGTGTATGTGTGTGTGCGTGCGTGTGTGTGTGTGTGTGTGTGTGTGTGTGTGTGTGTGTGTGTGTGTGTGTGCATATATTAAGACAGTTATGCATATGTACTGTGGCGGGTGCGTGCATCAAACGACGAACCAAGTCGGAATGGATCACCTAGAAAACACCAACCGCTCGCGCGAGATCGGTAGTTGTAGGAGGGAAGAGATGTCTGTATGAAAATGAAAAGATAGTTGTGTATGAAAGAGGGCTACTACCACCGGGCGCTTTTTAGGGATATTTATTGCATGATGTCGTGGCTCTGGAGGCATGGACAGGAGACTTGAAATTGGAGGTTGACGTAAATATCTGTGAGGAGGCTTATTGGGGATATAACAAGACCTCAACCAACAAAGTTAGAAAGCGAGTCGGAGGCTAAGTCGTAGGGATAGTCAGAAAAATGGAAAGAAATTAAATTAATTTCAGTTGAAGAAAAAGCTTATGTAGATGTTTGCACGTGTAGTCTTTTTTTGTTTGTTTGCGATATGCTTGTGTGTATATGCTACGCAGGGAGGGTTGTCTTTATGTGCGGGTGCACACCCAACGGGCTGTTTCATATATAGGAGGCGATTCATATCCTGCCTCCGGCTGACGAAACGGACTTCCTGAAGTAGCGGAGCCTTTTTGCCTGTGAGAGGAGGACAGGTACGAGTATATTCATATTCAGTTGAATGTGCATATATATTGTATGTATTGGCACGGTTATACAAAGTGAGTGGTAGATGAATATGCATATGAATATATATATAAATATATCCAGCGAGGACTAAACCCGGCCAGCCATAGCACATCTACTGAGAATCTGCTGCCTTTCCTCACGCTTACCGCTGGATACAGACTCATGTCCGTGGTACTTACCCAGACAGAACCCAGCACATCGCGGCACGTCTGGTCACGATCAGTCAAAGCTGGTAAAAGGATACGTTGTATATACGCGCGGCTATACACGATTTCTCGTGTACACCACCCGAGGGAGAGGCGCAGCTGACAAGTAGTCTGTACGGTAAGGTCTAGGTGTGATGTGTCGTATCAGGTGTTTGTGTTTGGTGCGCAATCTTTCTAGGTGTCTCATGTGAAGTTTGTGTTTGTGTTGGTTGAGTGAACGGGTGTTGGCAGCTCGGTGTAGGGACTCAGCGGTTCTAAAGTCGCTCCATCGCGACCCCACGATGAACACGACTGCGTTATTCTGAACCTTCCGATGGTCGTAGTTGTTAGTGGGATATGTTAGCTGGCTCAATCTCGGGGACTGGCACAAAATTGATCTGACTAAGGTTAAGTACAATCAACGTTTGGTTGACAGTGTTGCGGTTTTGAAGCGCTTTAGTCTTCCCAACACCTTAGCTCTCGCTTCCAGTCTGTTGAAGTGTGGGGTCTAGGTGAGGCCATTATCCAGTGTGCTACCCAGCACACAGGCATAATCTTTCACCGGGACGTTTGTGTTGTTTATCTTAAGAGGAGAGTTCGTGATTGTTCTGTTGGTGTTTTTGCAGCGGAAATATACAGCTTCGCATTTCGACGCACTGGTCTTGATGTGGCACTGTTGTTCCCACGCGTGTGCCCCGTCTTGTATGTTTTGCTTTACGTGTAACGTTCCCTGCAGCGGTTTGTGTCTGTTAATGTGATTAGTGTTGTCTACATACGAGAGACTAGGAGTCTGAGTGGATAAGCCGGCTCTGGCAGGTCATTTGTAAATAGATTATACAGAGTGGGGGCAAGGACTGACCTCTGCGATATTCCACCCTTCGGGACAAACAGCGCCGCCACTTTATTTTTATTGTTCTGTCGTCCAGGTAGTTGCAGAGCAACCGTGTGAACGGCAGGGCAAAGTCGAAGTTGCGGTACAATTTGTACTTAAGGCCTTTATGCCAGACAGTATAGAAAGCCTTCTCCACATCCTTACAAACCAAAATGGCCTTACCATGGCGACCGTCTGACGGTCTTTGAAACCAATAAGTGATCATGAAAATAACGTCGTCTGCATCGCGCTCCGGCCGAAAACCAAATTGGCATTCTCTCATCCAGTTTACACAAACTTATATACAAAACGTGAAGCTCATCCGGGAGCGCGGTCGACCAGTCAGGTACTTACCTGTGGGTGGGATCGCGGTCGACTAATCAGCTCACTTGTGGGTTCAGCAAGATTGCGCGCTTTTGTGAGTAGCGTCTCGTGGAGGCGATCGCTACTTTCACGTACGCAAGGAGTTTGTGCGCGATCAAGGTTGGAGTGTGGGCCCGTGCTGAGGGATGATTGGCTGATTGCAGTGCGGGCCTGTTCTGAGGTTTTACAGTACAATGCGTGAATGTATTTCAACGTGTAATACATACCAGCGTATAATCCTTCTTCTAATTCTTCATCTCATTTTTCTTCTTCATCTATCTCCTTTTCCTCTTTATTTCCTTCTTCTTCTTCTTCATTTTCTTCTTATTTTTCTCGTCCTTTTCTTCTTTTTCTTCTCATTCCTCCTCCTTCCTCTTCTTCTGCCCCGCCATAATGCTACTGAATCCAAACTGGCACGGAAAATATTCACTCAAATACAGAAGTTATAACAAATGACCCAGTTGCCGGCCTTAAGCTACGAGACAAGAGCATTTCTAATCATGTCAGTGCTGACACTATTACAGACACAAAGCAGTGTTTGCTTACAGTTCCAGGATTTTGGTACACCCTTTACAGCCTCATATCTACTGAGATGTATAAAAAAAAAAAAAAAACATTGTGACAGTGGAAAGTCGTGTAATGACGATATGGCCAACGGCGATCTAAAGATTAGATTCACTATCTAACCCTGATCTTACCCAAGTCGCCATGGATCCTTGATCGCGTATAGCTCATATCTGCAATTGAGACTCCAAATACCTGAAAAAACTGACGACATAAAAAGCGAGAGTACGAGGAAGAAGGGAGAGGAGAAAGTTGAGATCATGGAGCGTGCAAAATCACTGACAGGAACTGTACGAAGAAAACGGAGGGGAGACGAGTATACATATAATTCTCTAAAAGAAACATACGCCATATTCCTCGCGTAGCTCCCTCCCATTCATTTCTATCACTAGAAGATAAATAGTGAAGGGGCCAGTGAAGAAACACGGTGTAGTGAGGCGGTGGACTGTGTTGTAACGGTACAGGATGAGCTGGGGGCTGAGAGTGGTAGGGAAAGAGAGGTTTTGTTAGGTTAGGAAGTTAGGCTAGCTTAGGTTTGGTTAAATAAGGTTAGGTTAGATTAGGTTAGGCTTGTTTAGGTTTGGTTAGGTTAGGTTAGTTATGGATACACAAGGTTAGGCTAGCTTCGGTTAGGTTTGATTGGGTTAGGTCATGTTAAGCTTGGTTACGTTAGGCTAGGCTAGGTTAGGTTAGGTTAGATTAGATTGGATTAGTTTAGGTTAGGTTTGGTTAGGTATTGTTAGGTTAGGTAAGGTTAAGTAAGGTTAGGTTTGGTTTGGATTGGTTAGATTTGGTTAGTTTACTTCAGGTTCGGTTAGGTTAGATTAGTTTAGGTTAGGTTAGATTAGGTCAAGGTAAGTTGGTTTAGGTTTGGTAATGTTTGACTACGTTGTGATTGGTTGTGATTGGTTAGGTTAGGTAAGGTTAGGTTAAATTAGTTTGGTTAGGTTAGGCTAGGTTAGATTAGTTTAGGTTAGGATAGGCTAGAATGCGTTATTCTATATTAGATTATGTTTATTTAGAATATGGTAAGTTGCGTTAGGTTAGTTTGAATTAAATTTGGTTAGATTAGGATAGGTTAGGTAAGGTTAGGTTAGGTTAAGTTAGGTTTGAATAAGATAGGTTACGTTTTATTAGGTTAGATTAGATTGGGTTAGATTAGGTGAGCTTAGATTTAGGTTAGGACTGGTTAGGTTAGGTAGGATTAGGTTAATTAGGTTAGGATTGAATAAGCTTGGCTAGTTTAGGTTAAGTTGGTTTAGATTAGGTTTTAAGTTAGGCTAGATTATTTTATATTTGGTTAGGTTAGGATAGGTTACGTTAGGTAAGGTTAGGTTATGTTAGACTTGAATAAGCTAGGCTAGGCTAAGCTATGTTAGATCTGGTTAGGTTAGGATAGATTACGTTAGGTGAGGTTAGGTTAAGTTAGGTTACACTTGAATAAGCTACTGTAGACTAGGTTAAGTTAGGTTGGGTTAAATTAGGTTAGGTTAGCTTCGGTTAGGTCAGGTTACGTTAGGTTAGATTTGGTGATGTTAGGTTAGGCTAGGTGAGGTTAGGTTACGCTAAGATTGGTTAGGTTAGGTTAGATTAAGTTAGATCAGTTTAGTTTAGGATAGATTAGAATTGGTTACTTCATATTAGATTGTCTTTGTTTACATTAGGTTTTTACAAAGGATTACAAAGGCGGAGCATGCCGACAGGAGACCTTTTGGTCCATATCTAGGTCGGATGCGAAAAAAATTCTAATAATAATAACAAATAAATAAATAAATAAAAACTATGATAATGTAAGTACCAAATAAAATACATAAATAAACGCATAGGCACAGTCAAACAACAAACAAACAAACAGGTAAATAGTAAATAATAATAAATTGACATGTAAGTAATAATAAATAAGAATCAAACAGACAAATGATAACAAAACAAAAACAAATAACACAAAATAGATAGTAATCATTACAGCATCCTGCTTAGGTGTTTATCTAAATGATTTTTAAAGCTTCGAACTGAACTACATTGCACTGCCTCTACAGGAAGTTTATTCCAGTCATTAACTACACGGTTGGCGAAGTTGTTTCTACCTACTTCCAAATTGAATCTATTTCCGGACAGTTTGAGACCATTGTTTCTTGTCTGATTCTCATTCAGTGTGAAAATTTTGTCACTTTTGATGTTGTTTTTAAAGACCTGTATCAAGTTACCTCTGAGTGTACGCTTTTTTAAGGAAAACAGATTCATATGTTTTAGTCGATTTTCGTATGATTTGTTTTTGATATTTGGAATCAGTTTTGTGGCTTGCCGTTGTACTTTTTCCAATCTGTCAATGTCTTTAATGAGATTCGGTGACCGTACGGAAACAGCAGATTCCAAGTGTGGACGAACTAACGATTTATATAGTTTGTTAATGAGTGATGGACTTTTGAATCTTATTTGCTTTCTCAAAGGCTGAAATACACTGCTTAGAAGATTTGTGATCGTTACTGATAATTACGCCGAGATCTTTTTTACTATTCACTTTTGTTAACGAATTTCCAAATAACTTGTAATCGTACTTACTGTTATTTTTACCTATGTGCATTACCTTGCATTTGCTTGTGTTAAATTTCATTAGCCACTTTTCAGACCATTGCTGTAATCTATCTAAATCTTCTTGAATATTTAACTGATTTAAGTGATTATTTGCCATTCCGCACATTTTTGCATCATCAGCAAATTTGGAAACGGTAGATTTTAGTCCATGGTCTATATCATTTATATATAGTATGAATAGAAGTGGCCCAAGATCGGAACCCTGAGAAACTCCACTTGTAAAATTTTTCCATCTAGAGGTTTTTCCATTTAAAATAACTCTTTATTTTCGATCATCTAACCAATCACTAGTCCAACTTAATAGGCTACCACTTATTCCGTGTGAAGCTAATCTAGTAAGTAGTCTTTCGTGTGGGACGGTATCAAAAGCTGTTGCAAAGTCTAGATATATTAAATCTATATTGTTTCTTTTGTCATAATTGAGATAACTGTGTTAGTCACACAAGAACGTTTCCGTCTGAAACCATGCTGGCTATCATTTATCAAACGGTTACTTTCTAAGTGATGTTCGATAGCATAATGTAAGTACCAAATAAAATACACAATTATTTTTCCTACGATTGAAATCAAACTTATAGGCCTATAGTTATTAGGTTTCTTTTTGCCACCTTTTTTGAATATGGGAGTAACGGTAGCTAGCTTCCATTCTCTTGGGACATCTCCGGATATGATGGATTTCTTGAAAATAATAACAACAATCTCATTTTTCATTTCCTTTAAGATTCTTGGATGCCAACCGTCAGGCCCTGGTGTTTTATTAACTTTGAGTTTCTCTATACACCTTTTAATTTTTTCTTTTATTATATTTACCGTAGTGAGTAAGTTTACCCTAGACTTTTCACAGGTTTCAGTTTGGAGCTCAATTTGAGGTGTTTCGTTTACGAATACCGAGCTAATATATTGTTTAAAATATTACACATTCCTTCATTTGAATACTCAAGTTGACCGTCAGCAGATAATAGTGGACCAATGTGATTCTTAACAACCTTTTTATCTCTAATGTAACTGTAGAATTCTTTGGGATTCTCTTTGGATTTATCAGCGATATTCATTTCGTATTGTCGTTTTCTTTTTTTTATTGTCTTTTTTAAATCTCTCTGTATTGATACATAACTTTCATAGTCATTAGATGCACCCTAGCATTTGTATTTCTTATAAGCCTGTCTCTTTTTAGCAATACTTTTTTCAGTTTCTTTGTCGAGCCACTTTGGGCGAGCCCGATTTGGGGGACGTCTGTCCTTAAAAGGAATGTAAGTTTGAATCATCTTAGTGAGCGTATTTTGAAATATTTCCCACATCTGATCTACAGGTCTTTCGCTTAATTTTGCCTCCCAATCTGTAAGCTGAAACTCCTGACGTAGTCCTATAAACTGAGCTTTACTGAAATCGGGTATTTTAGAAACACAAGTATCTATTCTATTTTTTTTAGGAGTTTGAATCTAAGTTGTGATCGCTATTTGCAACAGTTTCACCGACTTCTACATCAGTTACTATGCGTACGCGGCTAGTGATCAATAGATCGAGTAAGTTTCCATGTCTTGTGGGCTTTTTTACTTGCTGAACTAAGTGTCACCAAGACACTATATGGCCATGTTCAAGGGTCATCCAATCAATGTCAGTAAAATTGAAATCACCCATTATCAGTAAATCCAGGTTGCAGAAACTAGACAGTTCTTGAAATATCAGTTTGTCGTCTGCTAATGATAAAGTCTTTGACCTATATATTACACCTACATTCATTTTTTTGTCCATTTGTTTGGGTTAACTCAACCCACAAACTATCATATGCATCCTGCTTCACTTTCTCTAAAACACAAGCATGGGCATTGTTTTTTAACGTACAACAGAACACCCCCACCTTTCTTGTGGTTTCTATCCTGATGAAAGTGTTTAAATCCCGCAATATTAAATTCAGCTTCAAACTCTTTATCATTCAACCATGTCTCGGTTATTCCTATCATATCGAGGTTTTCGCTTTTGACATACGCCTGTATTTCTTGAAATTTGTTCCTAATACTACGAGCAAAGTACATGGTTTTAAGAAACTCGTGATGATTTCTTTTTGACACGTTTTGAGTTTCAATATCATGTCTTACATTATAGTTTTGTTTTTTTATTAACACCTTGCTCTATATTATTATTTGGTCCTTCATTGACATTCAAAGCCTCATTAACATTTCACCCATCAAAATTAACATTTCCTCCATCACGGACATCTGGTCGCTCACGGTCATCCGATCTCTTTTGTACACTTTGTCCCCCTACATCACCACGATTCACACCGACCTCGCGTCGTTCATTGACATTCTGTCCGGCATCCTTTCCTAAAATTATATTTTGTCCTCCAGTGACTTTATATCCTACCGTGATATTTTTTCCTCCATTATAATTACATCCCATCGTGATTTTTTTGTCTTCCACTGTCATTACACCCCATCGTGATATTTTGGCCTTCATTGACATTCTGTCCGGCACTCCCTCCCTAAAATTGTATTTTGCCCTCCACTGATATTATATCCTACCGCGATATTTTCTCCAGTATCATTACATCCTATCGTGATATTTTGCCTCCACTATCATTACCTCCTATCGTGATCTTTTGTCCTCCACTGTTATTACATTCCATCGTGACATTTTGTCCTTTGACATTACATCCTAATGTAACATTTCGTCCTCTACCGACAGTATAACCTAAAATTATATTTTGTCCTATACTGGCATATTGTTCTACATTAAGGCTATACTCTACTCTGTTTTCCCAGGTACCCTCTATTTCCCCTTCCCTTTGGGCTTCTACCCTAACAAAGGAACTAGTTCATTACAAACTCCCACAATGAGGTTTGTAAGAACATCTCTGCCTCTGCGGGTAAGGTGGATCCCATCAGAAGCGTAAAGGTCATGGCGCCTAGAAAAGAGATACCAAGGATCAAGAAAGTGGTATCCCAATTGTGTGCACAACTGCGATATCCTAGCATTGATCCCTATGGCTCTACTGTTCCAACACGAGCCTGCGTAGATCTTCGGGAGGATCCCACAGACTACGTGACGGCTCCCACGTTCCTTCATCTCCTGAAGGAGGACCTTGTAATTCCGAACAAGTTCCTCTGATCTCACCCTACCCACATCGTTACTCCCCGTATGAACAACCGTAACCGTGTTCGTCCGTCCTTGCTCCCTGATGGACTGGATACAATCGGCGATGCCACGGCCCGGTTGACATACAAGCTTGCAACGTCGTTTGGTCTTCCGCTGCAGGATGTCGTCATAGCCTCGCACCATGAAGTCCCCCCCCCACCAAGAACTCCTGATTTTCAGCCACTTCATCCTCCAGCAGAGCAAAACGATTGGCTAGAGCCAGCGGTTGCTCCACAGGGCACACGTCTACCGAACACGGGCCCGACAAACGGGACCCCGCGGAGCGCCACTCGCTCACGGCATTGACAGAAGGGGAAGAAGTGGAACGCTCTTTGGGTTGTGGGGAGGGTTCACTCTTCCCACAGAGCGCACTCCTGAGAGGACGAATTTCCTCCTCATACATCCTGAGACGGTCCTCCAGGCTCACACACCTTCACAAGCCATTTTGCTCCTCCTTTGGCAATATAAACGGCAAAGAGAAAATACAAATCAACAAAAGAAACCAAAGTGGTCTCTAATAAACTAAATACATGAAGCTTAGTCTGCTTACCTTATACTATTTCTTCTACCTTTGGAGTACAGTAACAGAATACTGTTTTGAGTATAGAACACTACATTTTATCTTATATCTGTAACTGTATAGTGCTATACGTATACAGTTACAAAAATACAACACAATCACTTAACACTATTCGGAGATATAAATTTCACAGGTATTTGGTAGCTGGTGTCTGTGCAGAAAAACGAACTCTCTAGCTGAGGTCACGAAGCAGACTGAGCTAAGGTCACGAGCAGACTAAACTAAGGTCACGAGCAGACTGAACTAAGGTCACGAGCAGACTGAGCTAAGGTCACGAGTAGACTGAGCTAAGGTCACGAGCAGACTAGACTGAGCTAAGGTCACGAGTAGACTGAGCTAAGGTCACGAGCAGACTGAGCTAAGGTTTGGTTGTATTAGGTTAGGTTAATTTAGATTTGGTTAGGTTAGGATAGGTTAGTTTAGGTAAGGTTAGGTTAAATTAGGATAGGTTTGAATAGGTTAGGTTATATTAGATTACGTTAGGTTACGTTAGGTTAGATTAGGAGATTTAATGCTAAATTATGATAGATTTGCTTAAGTTAGGATTCGTTAGGTTATGTTAAATTCGGTTAGGTTTTAATAAGCTAGGTTAATTTAGGTTAGGATAGGTTGAATTTGCTAAGTTATGTTAGATTTGGTTAGGTTAGTATAGGTTATGTTAGGTAAGGTTAGGTTAAGTTAGGTTAGGCTTGAATAAGCTAGGCTAAGTTAGGTTAAGTTAGGTTGAGTTATTTTAGGTTATATTAGGTTAGGTTAGTTTAGGTTAAGTCAAGTTAGGGTAGCTTTGGTGATGTTAGGTTCAGCTAGGTAATGTTAGGTTACGCTAAGATTGGTTAGGTTAGGTAATGTGAGGTTAGGTTAAATTAGGTTAGGTTAGTTTAGGTTAGGTTAAGTTTATGTTTAGTTTAATTTTGTTAAGTTAGGTTAGGTTAGGGTATGTTAAAGTAGGTTAGTTTAGGTTAGGGTACATTAGATTTGGCTAGACTAAGTTAGATTGGGCTGGGTTAAGTTAGGTTGGTTAGGTTAGGTTAGGCTTGGTTAGGTTAGCTAAGGTAAGGTTATGCTAGATTAGGTAACTTTAGTTTAGGTTGGATTCAGTTAGGTTAGGTAAGGTTAGTTTGGGTTTAGTTAGATTATGTTAGATTAGGTTATGTATGTACGGTTAGGTTAGGTGAGGTTAGGTTAGGGTAGGTTAGGTTAGGTTAGGTTAGGTTACGCTTGATAAGATAAGGTTGGGTTAGGTTAAATTAAGTTAGATTAGACTAGGTTAGTTTAAGTTATGTTATGTTTGGTTATGTTTGGTTTGGTTAGGTTAATTTCTGGTAGGTTAGGTTAGTTTAAGGTAAGATTACTCTACGTTAGGTTAGGTTAGGTTAATTTGTGTTAGGTTGGGATCAGTTAGGATAGATTAGGTTAGGCTACGCTAGGCTCGTTAGGTTGAGTTGGGTTATTTTAGGTAAGGTTAGGTTTGGAAAGATTAATTTAGATCTGGTTAGATTAGATTATTTATTTAGTGTAAGTTGGGTTAGGCTGGGTTTAGTTAGGTTTGGTTAAGTTACGTTGTGTTCAGATTGGTTAGATTAGGTTTGGTCAGGTTAGGCTAGGTTTGATAAAATTAGATTAGGTAAGGTTAAGTTAGATAAGGTTAGGTTAGGTTAGATTAGATTCAGCTAAAATGTTAGGTTAAGATAGGTTAGGTTAGGATAGGTTAGGTTGGTTACTTTAGGTAAACATAGGTTAGCTATGTTAGGTTAGATTAGGTTAAGTTGGTTTAGAGTAGGTCAGATTTACCAAATCTAAACCTAACTAAACCTGATCTTAACTATCACAACCAGTCCATACCTAGTCTAACCTAACATATCATAACCTCAACTAATTTAACCAAGCCTAACTTAACTTAACCTAACCAACCCCATCGTAATCTATCCGAACAAAATCTAATGTACCTTAACGTAGGCTAACTAAACTTAACCTAAGTTAATTCAACCTAACCTAACCTAGTCTAACCTAATCGAACCATACCAAACTAAACCAAACCTAACTTAACCTTACTTAACGTAACCTAACCTATCCTAACATAAACTAACCTTACCTATCCTAACCTAACGTAATCTAACATAACCTAACTTAATCTGATCTAATATTATCTAACCTAGCCTAAACTAACATCACCAAAAGCAAGCCTTACCTAACCTAACCTAACCTAGCCTAACCTAACCTAACCTAACCTAACCTAACCTAACCCAATCTAACCTAGCCTATTCAAACTTAGCCTATCTTAAACTAACCTTACCTAACCTAACCTAAACTATCCGAAGTTAATCAAATCTAACCTAACTTAACCCAACCTAACCTGACCTGGCCTGACCTGACCTAACGTAACCTTACTAACCTAACCTAATCAAACCTAATGTACAAAGGATTACAAAGGAAGAGCATGTCGACATGAGACCTTTTGGTCCATAACTAGGTCGGATGTGAACAAGAATAATAAACGAATAAATAAACAAATAAACAAATAAATAAATGAATAAGCAGATTGAATAAATGGATAATGATGAATAATAAACAAACAGATACATAATAATGAATAGAAAAATAGACAATAATAAACGAATAAATAAAATAAAATAGAATAAAATGAAATAAATGACAGGCATTACAATATATTGCTTAGGTGTTTATCTAGATGAATCTTAAAACTTCGAACTGTACTACATTACACTGCCTCTGCAGAAAGTTTATTCCATTTATTTACTACACGGTGGGCAAAGTTGTTTCTGCCCACTTTCAAATTAAATCTACTCCCTGGCAATTTGAGGCCATTGTTTCGTGTCTGATTTGCATTCATTGTGAAAATTTCGTCACGTTTAATGTTGTCATTAACCTTTAGAATCTTAAAGTCCTATTTTAAATCACTCCTGATTAGGGAAAATATATTCACATGTTTTAGTCGATTTTCGTATGATTTATTTCTGATATTTGGAATAAGTTTTATGGCTCGCCGTAGTACTTTTTCCAATCTGTCAATGTCTTTAATGAGATTCAGTGACCATATGGATACAGCATATTCCAAATGTGGACGAACTAACGATTTACATAGCTTGTTAATGATTGATGGATTTTAAAATCAAAAGATCGAGCAACCAGTCCTAGAATCGTATTTGCTTTCTCAGAGGTAGAAATACGCTGATTAGATGATTTGAGATCATGACTGTTATTTACGCCGAGATCCTTTTCACTATAGTTAATGATTTTCCAAATAACTTGTAATCGGACTTATTGTTATTTTTACCTATGTGCATAACCTTACATTTATTTGTGTTAAATTTCATTAACCATTTTTCACCCTATTGCTGTAGTTTATCTGAATCTTCTTGAATATCTAATTATTTTAAGTGATCATTTGCCATTCCTATACTGTACAAGTCTAACTTGACATAATCTAACTTTACCTAACCTATCCTAACTAAACCAAATCTAAACTAACTTAACCTAACCTAACCCAACCTAACCTAACCTTACCTAATCTATCTATCCATATACCAAAACTCTTTCCCCCATTCTCATCTTAGCTCCTCATGGATGACGGGTCATCCCTGTATTCCGGACGCTGCCCTGGATCAGAAGCAATGTAGCAAAACATAGTACATCCACAGTAAGGCCGCTTCGCATAAAAGTGACGACCCCTCCCCTCTCCGTTCCCTCATGCAGAAAAAAGAGAACACGGGGAGAAATCCCTTCGGGCTGCGTCAAAATATCATTCACACATAAGCACCTTCTACATCTCCACTCCCCGTCCCTCCCTTCTTTGCATAACAGTACCATTTATACACGATCACTCTTCACTCATTCCTATCTCCTGCCTTCTCCCTTCCTGGTTCAACAGATATTTCCCTCACCCCATTCATCCATGTCATCCTTGGTCCCTCACCCAACTCCATCCACCTTTGTCTTCCACACCTATTTTACTAATCTTTCATCACTCATTCTTTCCATGTGTCCAAACCATCCCAATGCTCTTTTATCAGCTCTATCTGCTATCTCTTTTTCCACTCCCGCTCTCCTCTTTACCTCTTCGTTTCTCCCTCTGTCTAACCTAGTATCCCTCACTATACTTCTCAGACATTTGATCTCAAACGCATTTAAACTTTTCCTCTCAGGCTGTCTTAAATTCCATGTCTCTGCCCTATACATTGCCGTCGGTACAATCACCCCTTCATACAATCTCCTCTTTGCATCGATTCACAGATACCTATTTCTCATAACTCTTTTTAATCCCCCAAGACATTTACTTGGTTCTCTCAATCTACAATTTACGTCCATCTCCACTCCCTCCTCCCTTTCCTTCCACATGCGCCCCAAAATACCTAAAACTATCCACTATCTCCAGCCTCTGTTCTTTTAAACTTACTTCCAACTAACTGACATCCTCTACCCTTGTACATCTCATCACCTTGCTTTTACCCACATTTACCTTCAGCTTTCTCCTATCGCATACCCTACCAAACTCTATCACTAACTCCCTTAACTCCTCAGATCTGCCGCAAGTACAGTGTTGTCAGCAAACAACAACTGGCTCACCTCTCACTTTTCTCCATTTTTTGAACAATCTCCTGTTCTCTTCCCATTACCCTCGCCTTTACTTCTCGCACCTCCCCACCCATGTACACATTGAACAGCCATGGCGACATAACACATCCCTGAATCAGTCCCACCTTTACCTCAAACCACTCACTCTCTCCATTACCCATTGTAACACAGGCTCTACTATCGTAAAACCTCTTGACTGCCCTTAATAGCTTTCCCCAATTCCACATATCTGCAAAACCTCCCACAGTGTATTCCTGTCTGCCCTGTCATAAGCCTTTTCCAAATCCATAAAGCCCCCAAAAACATCCTTACCTTTTCCTAAAGCTTTCTCACATATCTGCATAACAATAAAAATCTGATTCACACAACCCCTACCTTTTCTAAACCCACATCGTTCCTCACTAATTACTCCCCCTGTCCCTCTCCTAACCCTCACAATTAAAACTCTCCTATAAGCCTTCCCAACTACAGTCAACAAATTTATCCCTTTGAAACTACTACACCCACATTTGTCTCCTTTTCACTTCGGCACTACCATCCCTTAGACACACATTATACAATCTCACTAGCCAGTCCACTATTATTGTACCTCCCTTCCTCAAACACTCCGTATGGCACTCATCTAACCCAGGTGTCTTACCTATTCTCATAATTTCTGAGCTACTTATACTTCATGTTTTCCTATTTCTCCTCCATTTTCCTCTCCCATCACCGTCATTTTCTTATCGCCTTTCATTGCTACCACCAATCCCTCCCTGTCCTCCTTCACGTTCAACAGCTCTCTAAAATACTCCACTCAGCTTCCCCTTACCGCTTCCTCTTCCGTGAAGATTCGCCCATCTGCACCTTTTACGTTTTCTTCTTTACTTGACTCACCTCCCCTTCCTCTCTTGATTTCCTTGTGTTAGCTATTATAAAATATTTCTCTAAACACATCTCCACCATTAACTCTCTACTATGATTATTACCTGGCATTACAGACTCCTAACAACTCCATCTCTTGGTTCATTTCCTACTCTAGCATTGAGATCTTCCAATACTACTACATTGACATTCCTCCCAAAACTTTCTACGAACTCAATTAAATCCGTCCAAAAAGCCTCCATTTCCTCTACACTCTTCTCACTACCAAGCTCATACGTAGTTACAAAGAGCCACATCTCTCATCTCAGTTTCATTTTCATCCACATTAACCTTAAAAAAAAAAAAAAAAAAATCCACTCCACCACTCACTTACCTACCTCCTCACTTATAGAGCCACCCTTTCCTTTCCTCTTCATTTTCTCACTCCTGACACTCACCCTAGTACACTCCCAAACTCTTTTAACTTAGTTTCAATTAATGCCAACACATCCATCTTCCTTCTCAGAAATATTCTGCCTATTACTTCCCTTTAACTCTCATCTGTACCACACCCACGCACATAAAAAAACAACAACAACTCAGAACTCAGGGTTCTTGCTATAAAACTCCTCCCAGACCTTCTTACATCTTGACTTCTCACAGGAATATACCCATGGGGCTACAGAGAGTATGATGCCTAGTACCCCACTCCGTCCCGCTTTAGAAGCCTTTACGACTGGAGTGGGAAGACTCGGTAGAAGTATTTTTTCTTCCCCTACCACAAGGGAAAGGCCAAGATGGAAATATATATTCAAAGAAGTGATACAAGACATTATTAAGAGGGTGTATGGCAGCATAAGGGAGGGAGAGTCGCAGTAAAATAAAGTCGTATAATATCTCTACGATTAGAGATTTCCTCTAACACAAACAAAATGTGAGACTCTGGTCTGCAGGGGCGCCCCATACAGTCCCTGAATTTCGATTGCATGCCACTGCACAGTTTATAACACACAATAACATACAGCCAATACCACAGACGGGTAGCCAATACTTCAGACGGGGAACCATACCCCAGACGGATCACTGTATGCACGAGATGGACATTAGATATAAGGGAGGATGAGGTCCGTATATTGGATATAAAACTTGAAGCAGGCACAGAACTTGTCTTAGAGAGGGTGAAAATACAGAGTTAAAGAAAGGAAGCTACACTTTTTTCTTTCTCACAAACATTCAAATAGTCTTTCAAAACCATGTAAACATTTATAGATACAAAATTTCAAACAGATACAACCTTACTTTGAACAAGGGAGCTCTAATAAAATTATGCACCAATATACAATGATGATATGCAGGGAACATCTAATTTATACGTATCACTTCAAAATTATTCATGAAATATAGAATGAAAACCTATAATCTAAAATTGACAGGACCCAAATAAACATCAAATGACTGAAATGCATAAATCAACATCCCTGAGTTGGAGCAAAATCTATGTCATATCATCATGTTGAAGAGGCTAATTACACACACACACACACACACACACACACACACACACACACACACACACACACACACACACACACACACACACACACACACACGGCTACGAAACTAGGCGTGTGGACGAGGAACAGCAGAAACGACAACGGAGAAAAAACAGAAAATCATGAATGGACTTGGTACAGGCGGAATAGCATCCAGCAAGAATACACCGACAAGTCCATGGTTGATCTTATGTTAACATAAAAAGAAAAAAAATATTTTTCAGCATAACATCGATGTCAATTGGTAACAAATCTGAAATCTGAAAGTTATAAAGAAACATTCCAGTGCAGATTGAAAGTAGAAACGAAAATGTTGGAAGAGAAAGTTTGGAAGAATGATGAAATGCCTTCTATTTGGCGATCACAAGACTTGATGAGGAAGGTATAGAAGGTAAGACATCATACAGTGAAAAGAACAAATAAAGGACCTGGTGGACCAAATTGTTTCTAAAAACTCTCGAAAAAAAATGGACGAGAACAAAGAAAATAGAAGATCGAGAGGAGCATATTGAGGCTAGAAGAGAAACAGTGAAAGACCAGGAAAAATAAATCGTGGAAAAAATGGTCATTGCCTATCTTAATTTTGCACCGATGAATCACCCTACCAACCGTCGGATGAGATTTTTTTTTAATTAGTCGCTGATATGTGTCATTATACCTCGCTGGATCAACTCGAATCCTAGTAACTTGCCAGACTTTGAATATTTTATGGTTTCATTTCCTAGACGTGAAAGTATGCGCTAGTCATCATATTGTTTGGTAGTTGATCGAGTTTCTCTCTCTCTCTCTCTCTCTCTCTCTCTCTCTCT
>NC_134786.1:19220841-19225841 GCF_046742065.1 Oratosquilla oratoria | reverse complement strand
GATGGTTCAAGGAGGGAGTTTTAAAGTGTGCAAGGATGGTGTGTGGAACAAGAAGGACAGGGGGAAATAGAAGAAAGGGTAGTGAATGGTGGGATGAGGAAACAAAGAAGGTTGTAGAAGAGAAGAAGCGAGCATTCACAGATTGGTTACAAAAGAGGACGGGGGAGTCATATGAGACGTACAAAGAAAAGAAAAGAGAAGTAAAGCAAAAGGTAAAGGAGGCAAAGAGGAGAGCAGATGTGAAATGGGGTAGGAGTATGACAGAAAATTTTGAAAGTAATAAAAAGATGTTTTGGAAAGAAATTAAGAGAGGAAGAGGAGGCGAATCAAGTAGGGAAGAAAAGGTAAAAGGTACAGATGGAGAGATGATAATGGAAGAGAAGGCAGTAAGGGGAAGATGGGCAGAATATTTTAGGGAGTTGCTAAATGTGAAGGAGGATAGGGAAGGAAAGATAGCTGCAGTGGGAAATACGAAGAAAATGATCATGATGAGTGAGGAGAATGGAGAAGAAATAAGGAAGGATGAGGTGAAGGCAGTTGTAAAGATGATGAAAGCAGGTAAGGCACCTAGTCTGGATGGATGCCATGCAGAATGTCTGAAAAAGGGAGGTTCAGTGATGGTGGACTGGTTGGTGAGGTTATTTAATGTTTGCTGGAGAGAGGGTAGAGTACCGGAGGACTGGAGAAGTGCCTGTATAGTTCCTCTTTACAAGGGAAAAGGGGATAAGTGTGAATGTAGTAGTTTCAGAGGGATTAGCCTGTTAAGTGTAGTTGGGAAGGCTTATGGGAGGATCTTGATTGAGAGGATTAGGAGAGGAACAGAAGGAGTAATTGGTGAGGAACAGTGTGGATTTAGGACAGGTAGAGGTTGTGTAGATCAGATCTTTGTGGTAAGACAGATATGTGAGAAAGCTATAGGAAAGGGGAAGGATGTTTTTTGGGCTTTTATGGATCTGGAAAAGGCTTATGATAGGGTAGACAGAAAGGCACTGTGGGAGGTTATGCAGATTTATGGGATAGGAGGAAAGCTTTTGGGAGCTGTCAAGAGTTTTTATGAGAGTAGTAGAGCTTGTGTCAGGATTAGAAATGGAGAGAGTGAGTGGTTTGAAGTAAAGGTGGGACTTCGTCAAGGATGCGTTATGTCGCCCTGGCTGTTCAACTTATACATGGATGGGGTGGTGCGAGAGGTGAATGCTAGGGTAGTGAGTCAGGGATTGGAGATGGTTAAAGAAAATGGAGAAAAGTGGGAGGTGAGCCAGCTGTTGTTTGCGGACGACACTGCGCTTGTGGCAGGGTCAGAGGAGGGATTGAGGAAGCTGGTGGCAGAGTTTGGGAGAGTATGTGATAGAAGAAAGCTAAAGATAAATGTGGGTAAAAGTAAGGTGATGAGATGTACAAGGGGTGAAAGTGGCAGTAGACTGGAAGTGAGCATTAAGGGAGAGCGACTGGAGGAAGTGGATAGTTTTAGATACTTGGGTGCAAGTGTAGCAGGAAAAGGTGGAGTGAAGGTGGAGGTAGAATGTAGATTGAGAGAAGCGAGTAAATGCCTTGGTGGATTAAAGAGTGTAATGAGGAATAGACATTTGGGAATGGATGCGAAGAGGAGACTGTATGAAGGAGTGATTGTGCCAACAGCACTGTATGGGGCAGAAACGTGGAACATAAGAGAAGAAGAGAGAAGGAGTTTGAATGTGTTTGAGATGAGGTGTCTGAGAAGTATGGTGGGGGTTACTAGGCTGGATAGAGTGAGAAATGAGGAGGTGAGGATGAGAACAGGGGTGAAAAAGGATTTGGGAGATAGGGTTGATGAAAGAATATTAGGATGGTTTGGACACATGGAAAGAATGAGTGAAGAAAGACTAGTAAAAGAGGTATGGAAGGCAAATGTGGAGGGAGTGAACATGAGGGGACGTCCTAGGATGAGGTGGATGGATGGGGTGAAGGGGGCTTTGGGGAAGAGGGGAATGTCTGTTGAGGAAGGAAGGGAGAGGACGGAAGACAGAGGTGAGTGGAGAATGGTTGTATATGGATGATGTTGTGATTACATGAGGAGGAATGGGCGGGGGGGTGGGGGGGGTAGTATGTGTGAGTAAATTTTGACGCAGCCCGAAGGGATTTCTCCCCGTCCTCTCCTTATATGCAAGGGGGGACGGAGAGGGGGGGTCGCCGATTAAATGAAGCGGCCTTGCTGTGGATGTGCTGTGTCTTGCGACACTGCTTCTGACCCAGGGCGGTGGGCAGGGATGACCCGTCATCCAGGAGGTGCTCAGATGAGAGGGAGGGTGGGAGGGGTGTGGAGTGTATTTAGGGATGAAATGGGTGGGAGTGTTTTTATGCCTTTCCCTTTTTGGCTACCTCCCTTGGAAGGGGGAAAAAGCCTTGGTATATGTATGTATGTATGTTATGTTAGATTGGGTTAGGTTAATCTAGATTAGAGTAGGCTTGATTAGATTAGGTCAGTGTAGGTTAAGTTAGAATTATTTAGGTTAGATTATGTTAGGTTATGGTAGGAACGTAATTAAGGTTAGGTTAGACTAGGTTAGGTTAGGTTAGGTTAGGTTTGTTTATGTTTTGTTTTGATACACTACACTACGTTAGAATAGGTTTGGATAGGTTAGAGTACATTAGGTTATATTTCGTTTCGTTAAATTAGGTTAGGTTAGGTTTAGTTTTGTTAGGGTACGTTAGGACATGTTTTGTATTTTAGTGTAGGTTAGTTTCGGTTAGATTATGTGAGGTTAGGTTCAGTTATGTTATGTTAGATTAGATTAGGTTAGGTTAGGTTTGTTAAGATTAGATTGGAATAGGTTAAGTTAAGATGGGTTAGGTTAGGTTAGGTCAGGTCAGACTAGGTTACGTTAGGTTAGGTTAGTTTAGGTTTAATTAAGTTAGGTTAGTTAGGTCAGGTTTGATTAGGCTAGGCTAGGTTAGGTAAGGTTAGATTAGGCTAGGTTTGGTTAGGTCTGTTTAGGTTAGGTCAGGTTAGATTAAGTTTGGTTAGGTTAGGTCTGGTTAGGCTAGGTTAGCTTAGGTTTGATTATGTTTGATTATGCTGAGTGGTTTTGGCTGATTTGGGTTTGGTTAGATTAGGTTAGAATAGTTTAGGTTGGGTTACAATGAAAATCGTAAAAAAGATTATGATGTAAGTATCATTCTGAAAACGATACTCACATCTGATGATGTATAAATGGATCTGTTATAGCCAATTCTTTGTGAACAGTAGTTGAAAAATATCTTAATGTATCACCGCAATGGCATCATAATGTTCCATATTGAATTCTAGGCTGGACCTTAAATACGGTGCGGTGCAGGAGTGTAGTTCACTCACTGAAATTAGATGGATAAAGGAGTAAATAAATAATATAAAACATAAATATTTATCCTTCTGTAGGTTCAGAGATAGCGTGGTCTGTCATTCAAAGGTAATGTTAACTCTAACTAACAGCAGTCAGCGAAAGAAGAAATTAGGGGTTCACCTTGTATTGTGTACATGGAAGAGGAAGTTCAGAAACAATGAAAACTGCGTCCAGATGGCTATAACTGTAGCGAGGAAAAAAAGGACCTTACTTGAGAAATGAGAGGAAATTAAAAAAGTTATAAAAGAATCAAATTTCTCAAAAGAATATTTGGAAAATGAAACAAGCTCCTTGCTGATGAGGTAAATATCTAAAGTATACAAAGCTTCCTTATACGATGAAGGGACCCCAAATGTAAATATGCAATATAAAATATGAATAGGTAAGCACAAAAAAGAATAAACAAAGTGAAATAGAATAATAACAATAATAACACGGTCATATTTCTTACACGCATGGGTCACTTTTAGATTTGAAGATGTACATAAATAAATATGTTGTTCAAAGAAGGTCTATGATTATAAGTGAAGCTTGAAATATTTCGTTCACTATATTAAAGTGATTTCATTTGGAGTAGATAAAGGAACATAACTCATAAAACTATTCTGAGGTTAAGGTCCGGACCTCTGAGCTAGTAATTAAAATATTTTGGTTTTAAGGTCAGTTACGCTAAGTTTCACGCCTGAAGGTCAACAAGGCGAAGGCTTGTTTTCCAAGGTCTGTGAATGGAAAACCACCTCATGGTGACGAAGTAGTTTCGAAATATCAACAGAAACAAGGTTGAATTGCTCTCCCACAAAAGCAATTCGTTTCCTTGAGAAATGAGAGTCCATAGCGGTGCCCGTGTCCAAACTCTTCATTCTTACGTAAGCATTTGGAAGTGTCTCGCTGTGGCTCATCTTTTTCATACGGGATGGGTTTGGGTCCACCAGTTATGCTGCTTGGTCTTATGTAAGCGCTTGGGGACATTTTGCCGTGCCATCTTTTTATTGTTTGGAGAGGTAAGGCAGGGTCTAAGGGTCATGAATACTCTTTTATCTTACGTAAATCCTCTGAGGTATTTCATCGCATATATATTTCTTTATTATTATCATTAAGGATAAGGTAGAGTCCAAGGGCATATCGTGCATGGCAGGCAAAAGAACCACTCAGGCAGCGTCAGAGGCAAAGGTCTGTGTTCAGGGCCATATGTACATAAGTAATGAAGGTTATATGCACACAATAGGTAAAACTAAGACCAAGAGGGTTAGTGATTTTTAAGGTTTTATGTCTTTTACTACGAGAGAAGACTTTATGTGTGGTAAGAGACATGGTCATTGGCTATGGGAAGTAACGATGCACATATATCTTTTTATCTAAAAAAAGAATGTGGATAAACTTGAGTATTATCATAAGCATTTATGCCGCTATTTTTTCCAAGAGTAGATGTGAACCATGTTTATCGTTCATATCTATGGGTCGATTGCATTCTATTGGACTCTTCCGTCTTGGTTTTTGTATAAAATAAGTTTCCTACTTAGTCACTATGCTTCACAAACAATAATAACATTCATTTTTGTTTTTTATTAATTCCATGGGGCACACAAATAAGAAATGTAAGATTACCTGGTAACAGTAAGAAAAGAGGCACGAGTCACCATCAAC
>NC_134786.1:19200841-19203341 GCF_046742065.1 Oratosquilla oratoria | reverse complement strand
CTAACGTAACCTTGCAGTAACCGCTTTGTTCATTGTTTCTCGAGGTCGTCACCATTTGCTTGTTGCCGGGTAAATTATTCTCAGGATCTCTTGAGGCCTTGAGGCTTGGGTGGGTCGACTGCTCGAGGGAGCCTGAGGAGTTCAAATGTAACGGTTCTTCTTGGTATTGACCATAAGGAGGCACGGGAACCACCCTTTGGTAACTGTTCATCTCGTCACTGTTCAGAGGAGATGATGTATAGATGATGGCGCGATCGAGGATTTTTTTTTTTTTTTTTTTTTTTTTTTTTTTTTTTTTTTTTTTTTTTTTTTTTTTTTTTTTTTTTTTTTTTTTAAATCTGATGTGCCATGATGATAGGGGAAGGTTGGAGGGAGGGGGCCATTTAACAAAATGAAGGTTGGAGTAAGGGAAATGGAGAAGGTAGGAATTGTAAGAAAAAGGCTGAAGTTAGGTGTAGAGGTAGGAGAAGGAAGGAGAAATAAGAAGATACAGGAAAAAATCGTAGAAATAGAACGTGACTGAGGAGAAGGACGACATGAAAGTTCTGGAGGGTTATTGCGATTGTGAGAAGGAAAAGGTGGTCTGTACACAGGAAAGAACAGAAGAAAGAGAAGACAGTGAATCGTATGTGTATGCATAGAGGGTAAAGAGCAGTTGCAATAACTCAGATTAAAAGCCTTACAGGACTTGTGCTCCTCCTCTACAAGAATTTTGGGTAAATATGTGTGTCTCGTTTCATGGGTGGATCCAGGTAGTGTACATATATTTGCTCGCGTCTCTCCGTGTCTGCCCGTGTGTGTTGAACCAAATGGAAAAATCAACATCAGAGTTGGTTATCACGGTAACCTTTATCTGGGATTTGTTCTCTTTGTTGAAGTTTATTGTTTTTGCTATTGTTCTTGCAAAAGTGTTTTGCTTGTTTGAACCTCACCTCTGCTTTTTTTTTTACTATACAGTTTATTCATATATAGATTTTCAGCACACTCTTTGAACATCTCTGCTACTGTTTTTGGCTTATTGAGGGTATTATACTACTTTGTGAGCAAACGTCTGTGTCACCTAACAATTTCAGTCAGCTTTATAGAAACCTCTGAAAGCTACAAGGTCGAACAGCGGTATCCATAATTAACCGGATCTCCTGTATCACATTTAAATATGTTGCTCTGGGTGATACTAGACAGTTTAAGAAAGACCAATTAGAAATAGAGCATCAGCAAACAGTCTCGAGTGACTCTTTGATGATTTGTTCTTTCTAATCTCAGATGATTTCAATCACTTCCTCTGTTCACACAAGAGTCAAGTTGCTAATCATATTAATGAAGAAACTTCATACCAGTTATTGGTGTTACGTAACCTATCCCTATCTCAGGAAGTCTTACATAACCTTTTCTTCTTTTTTTTTTTCCTTGTTGATCTCAAAACCCCTTTGTTGGTTTTTTTTTCTTAGTTCGTGTGGTGAGAAGACCTTGAGTCAGACACCGCACCTCAGAGTCTTGGACCGCAGAAATTTTTTAATTGAAGCAACGGTAGAGAGCGACCTAAAAAATGAAATAAGGTAACAATAAAACAAAATATAATAAAAGAAAATTAAATAAGATATGATAAAATAAGACATAATGAGATAAAATTAAATAAGATAGGAAAAAGTATAATAAAGTAAAATGAAATAAAATTCACAAAATTATATGAAATAAAATACATGGACTTACATGGACGAATTTCTGGAAAAGGCCCTAATGGGCCTGTGGCTCATAGAACAAAATAAAATAAAATAAAATTATATTAAATAAAATGGAATAAAAAATAAACTAGCGCGAAACAAAACGAAATACAATAAAACAATAAAGAAAAGATAAAATAGAATAAGATAGATTGGAATAGAATAAAATACTCGTGAAATACAGCCCCGGACACCAATGCAGAGGACACACCAATGCAGGGTTAAGTGCAGTGTACGTAAGTGTCCTCAAGCTTTTTGAGCATTCAGGTCATGGACGGGTGGAAAAGTATCTGGAAAGGAGGGGGTGGGGGGAGGAGTCGTTCCATAGCCTTCATGGTAATAGAGTAACCCTTGCCCCAGATTTTACTGTCAGGCATAACTAGTTCTTTGCCTCCCCATGGATCTCTTTAGGAAGAAAAGTAAGACGTCTAGATATCATTAGTATGGGTCTTTTTTCTCTTTTATCTGGTGGTGGGAGGATGATGGAAGAAACATTTGTGGTCGTCAGTTCTCTCTATTTGAAAATGTGACGGATAATCTAATTTAATAGAATGAGATATTAAATCTGTGACAGAAACCGACTGTCAGCCCTCGGGGGACACATCCAGATGAAGGTGAAAATGTTAATAGGATTTGAGGACGAGCGGTTGGAAGTGAACCTTTCCAACGTACATCTCATAGGAACCCCACATGTATGTACTCATCGCTAATTCACTACATAACACAAGTTAATCCTGTGCACATTCTAATTCAGACTCTTCTTCTCCAGAATACCGACA
>NC_134786.1:19188341-19195841 GCF_046742065.1 Oratosquilla oratoria | reverse complement strand
GAGTCGGCAATTCCAACCTTGACAATCTCTCTTCATATGACAGTTTTGAAAGTGTTGGGGCCATCTTCATAACTGCTCCTTGGATTCTTTCAATTTTCTTTATATTCTTTTTAGTACTGGGTATCTATAATGCCGTTGCGTACTCCAGTTTTGGTCTTAACAGTGTGATTAGTATTTTCTTTACCATTTCTTCGTCCAAGTAGGTAAAGGTCACCTTTATTGACCTTAACAAGCTGTAGATTTCTTCGACAATTTTATTTATCTGTTTATCAGGAGTCATGTCCTTTGTGATAATCACTCCAAGGTCTTTTTTAGAACTCTCTGTACTTCCTTTGTACCGACTTTGTATTGTCCTGATATTCTTTTTTTTTTTTTTTACATTTTATAGATTCCATTATGCTACATTTCTTTATGTTGAAGTCCACTTCCTACTTCTGACTCCATTCCCAGACCCTGTTTAGGTCATTCTATAGATACTCACAGTCCTTTTATGTACTTATTTTCCTCAGTATTAGGTCGTCTGCAAAAAGTTTATGTAACATTCTACACCCTCATGCATGTCATTTATATAAATAGCAAACATTATCGGAGCCAATACTGATCCCTGTGAGACACCACTAATCACTTCTTCCCAAGTAGATCTCTTATCTCTGAGTACCACTCTCATTCTTCTTCCATGCAAGAAATCCTCCATCCATTTTAATATTTTTCTTTGTATCCCTCCTATGGCTTCCAGTTTTCTTAATATTTTTTTTGTGTGTGAAACTTTATCAAAAACTTTTTGTAATTCTAGGAAAGCACAATCAGCCCATCCATTCCTTTCTTGTACTATAATAGACTGAAATAGAAACAGGTCAAATTTGGGGCACATGACCTTCCCTGTCTAAATCCGAATTGTTCATTATATTGTTTTCCTCCAGATGTTTTGTCCTATTTTTAATAACTTTTTCACAATTTTTGTCCTTGTTTCCCCCTTTATATATTGGTACGATATTTGTATTTTTCCAGTCTTCCGGTATTTTTCCTTCTTTAAGTGAGCAGCTTATTACCTTATATACTTTGTCTATTAGTTCATCTATACATTCTTTTAGTATCCAGTTTGCAATTCCATCCGGGCCGTGCGATTTCCTGACATCAAGTTTTATTATTTGGTCCATTATTTCTTTTCTTGTTACAATTATTTCTCTCATGGGCGGGGATCTCACTTCACTTCTTTCATCCCCATGCTGTATATTTTCTCTAGTGAACACAGACTTGAAGTGTTTGTTCATGACTTCAGCCATTTCTATATCTTCTGTGTATTCTATATTCCCTTGGCGTAATTTTACTATTTCCTGTTTGTTTTTTAGTTTACTGTTCACATATCTATAGAATAATTTTGGTTGGTCCTTACATTTTTCTATTATGTCTTTTTCATATTTTCTTTTTTCCTCCCTGCGTACTTTTACATATTCATTCCTTAGATTGATATATATTTGCCACTTTCCAGGTTTTTGATCTTTTCTCCATCTTTTCCAAGCTTTATCTCTTCTATCTTTCGCATCACTGCATCTTATGTTATACCAGCACCTTTTCCTGTTTTTGTCTTGGTACATATTTATCCACTCCCTCGTTGTAGATTTCTTTCAAAATCATCCATTTCTCTACTACTTGTGTCTCTTTATGGTAGAATTTTTCCCAATTCACTTTTTGAAAGAAGTTTCTAAGTTTTCTAAAGTCTGTTTTGTTATACACCAGTCTTCCTTTTCTGTATTTCTCATTTCTTTCCATATATATTTCCTCTTTTAGTTCAAACTCAAGTAGTATGTGGTCGCTTTTCCAAATTGGTGTATTGTGTGTGTGTGCGTGTACGTTTGTGCGTGTGTGAATGTGTGTGTGTGTGTGTGTGCGTGTACGTTTGTGCGTGTGTGAATGTGTGTGTGTGCGCGCGCGCGGGAGGTTGAGAAAATGGTTTCCTTATAAGTGGAACGAGTTTGTATTTTGACCCTGAGTATTGACAAGTTTGTATACGAACAGAATACAAATGCCCGCAGAAACTACTGACGGGTTGTACGCTTTCTACTGGACATACTAAGAATTAATTGCTAGTATAGTACCTTATTCAAAATATTTGGTTACATAATCTAGTTACCCTCACTGAAAAACTATTAATTATCATGTAAAGCTTTTAGTCACGTGTTGTATATTGGTCATCTATTTGTTCAAAGTCTAGGTACACAAAGTCCATTCACATTTCATCAAAACTAGGTCGGGGTCAATATGACAATGTGTAACCCCCCTTTTGGATCCGGATGGGACAAAATGACTTCACTTATAAGCTCCGCCATCCTGGAGGTGGGTAGACTCTGTGTACTTAGAATTTGTTGTATTCGGGGCAAGCATCTTGTTGATTCTCATTGTTTCTCTTTCCTGTTGTGCAGACGGCTGCGCAACACGCCGCTTCCACCGACAAGGCCCGCGTGGCGCTTACCTGGGCCTGTCCACCTGGATTCAGCGGGAACGTAACCTTCGTGTAAGTCACATAACCTTCTTCTTATCTACTGTACATATTTCAACGAGTGGAAATAACAAAAATGAATTAATAAATAAATGAATGAATAAATAAACAAGTTAATTAATTAATTAATCAATTAATGAATAAATAAAGAAGTAAATAAGTAGGTAAGTGATAAAGTAATGACCAAATGAATATTTGAATAAATGAATAGATAAATAAACAAAATCATTAAAGAAATGGATAAATAAATGAATAGATGAATAGATAAATAAATAAATGAATTAATTTATAAATTAGTAAATAGGTTAAAAGATAAATAAATGAATGAATAAGTAAATTATTAAATCAATTAAGCAAATTGACTGCAGAGGGCAGCTAAGAAAGACAAACGAACAAACAAACAAATAAAAGACAAGCAAACAAGGAAGAAAACAAACAAACAAACAAACAAACAAACAAACAAACAAACAAACAAACAAACAAACAAACAAACAAACAAACAAACAAACAAACAAACAAACAAAAACATACAAACAAACACACAAACAAACAAACAAAAACATTCAAATTCAAACTAAGCATCGTTATAATGTTGGGGGGGGGGAAGGCGTCATACTCCCGTGCTGTAATAGCGATGTGTTTCCCTTCATTGCTTTAGACCCGGGCAGCTTGGTGGGGCTCAGGATGATCCTTCATTTAGTAGGTGATGAGATTTAACGAATAAGTTTTCGTGGGTGTGGGATAGGTGTACGGTGGATGTATGTTTTGACTCATTCATCATCCATATAAAGGGGGAAATATCTTTTGGTATGTAGGTAGGTATGTTTGGGTGCATGAATTTCGTATGTATCATGTATACGGTCAAATACTTATGTTTGCACGCACACAGGTGACTGAGTTTATACATATACAAACACACACACACACACACACACACACACACACACACACACACACACACACACACACACACACACACACACACACACACACACACACACACACACACACACACACACACACACACACACACACACACACACACACACACACACACACACACACACACACACACACACACACACACACACACACACACGCACACACACACACACACACACACACACACACACACACACACACACACACACACACACACACACACACACACACACACACACACACACACACACACACACACACACACACACACACACACACACACACACACACACACACACACACACACACACACACACACACACACACACACACACACACACACACACACACACACGTCGATCGTCACAGTATAAAGACGTCTCAACTAGAACTCCCGAGAAACAACGGGACTTCACAACTATAAATATATCAGGAAATCTAGTTTGTGTTGAATGGGAGGGGAATTGTTTGTGGATACCAGTGATGATTTAATATAGTAGAAATGGCGAATATTGAAGAAAATTAAAATGAATCGAAATAGACAAGGAAATGACAATGAAACTGAACCCAACATAAGCATTGAAAGAGTAGATACACCTACTGGCACAATACCGAAGCGTAGCGTAAACATTGAAACACCATTGGGTGTTCTAAGGCATAATGAAGAAGATTTTTTTTTCTTCTGGATTTAATAAATATGACAGAAAACTGAGTAGAATTATATATAGAAAAGGAGATGAGATCATGGAATCAAGAGATTATACAACTAGTGAAAGAAATTATGCACCTAAAGAATGAGTTCAACGAAACCTATAAAGAACTGTGGGAATTAAATAAAGAAAATGCGGAAATAAATAACGAAATAAGTGATTTGAAAGACGAATTAATCAAAGTAAAAAATTAGAATGAAAAGAGGAAAAACAAAAGTAGCACCAATAGTGAGATCTTAAAAAAGAGGCAAATAAACAAATTAAAGAGGTGACTGATAAGGTTGAACGAAATATAGAGGACTTACAAAAAATTAGAATATAATGAAAAAAGTACCAACAAAACCAAAAAATAGCTTTCAAAGAAATAACCGAACAACAAATGCAGGAGAATACCAAAGACACAGTTATTCAAGTAATTAAAAGAGAAAGAAAATTGGGTTAGAGATACAGTAGACAAAAAGAAGTGCATAGTAGTATGTGGTATAAAGGAAAAACATAACCTAGTTTACCAGGTACTTGAGAGAAAAAGAGGAGAGGGAATCAGCAAAAAACACTCTGAAAGCTGTACAAGACGAAGAACAAGAATTAGAAAAAGAAATAGAAGTACATAGAGTGGAGCAAAACTCAAAAGAAAAAATCGACCTCTAAAGCTCAAATTAAGGTCACAATTGGTAGCAGACGTATTAGCAAAAGCAGAAAGATAGGCAAATAGTGAAAACTATAAAAATACATGGATAAAAAAGAAATGAACGATGAGGAAAAAGAGAGAAGACACTAAGAAGAAGAAGAAGAAAAAAGGAACAGAGAACGAGATAAATAATAATAATGATAATAATAATAATGATAATAATAATAATGATAATAATAATAATGATAATAATGATAATAATAATAATGATAATAATAATAATAATAATAATAATAACAACAATAACAATCTGATAAGCTGTACAAACAACAACAATAATAATGATAATAACAACAACAATAATAGAGTGGATAATAACAACAACAATAATAATGATAATAACAACAACAACAACAACAATAATAATAGCAACAATAATAATGATAATAACATTAATAATAATAATAATAATGATAATGAGTAATGATGTAAAAAGAGAGAAGACACTAAGAAGAAGAAGAAGAAGAAGAAAAAAGGAACAGAGAACGAGATAAATAATAATAATGATAATAATAATAATAATAATGATAATAATGATAATGATAATAATAATGATAATAAAAAAAAATAATAATGATAATAACAAAAATAATAATAACAAAAATAATAATAACAAAAATAATAATAACAAAAATAATAATAACAAAAATAATAATTAATAATAATAATAATAATAATAATAATAATAATAATAATAATAATAATAATAATAATAATAATAATAATAATAATAATAATAATAATAATAATAATAATAACAACGACAACGACGACGACGACGACAACAACAACAAGAATAATAAAAACAACAAAAACAACAACAACAACAAAAATAACAACAACAAAAACGACAACAACAATAATAATAATAATGATGATAATGATAATGATAATAATGATAATAATGATAATAATGATAATAACAACAACAATAATAATAATAATAATGATAATAATAATAATAATGATAATAATAATAATAATGATGATAATAATAATAATGATGATAATAATGATAATGATAATGATAATGATGATAATAATAATAATGATGATGATAATAATAATAATAACAACAATAATAATAATAATAATAATAATAATAATAATAATAATAATAATAATAATAATAATAATAATAATAATAATAATAATAATAATAATAATAATAATAATGATAATAAAAGTGAATTATACTAATATAGACGGTCTCACCTCAGGATTAAACGCCCTAATTGATCATCTGTGAGAAGAAAAACTAGATATAATGGGAATTGTGGAGATAAAATTAAGGGGTGCATTACCATCAAATAGTGTTGGACAAAGATTATATTATCACTGGATAAAAAATGGAGAGGAAAAACAAGGTGGAGGAGTCATTTTTTTTGACTAAGAAAAGCTTAAATGTGACGAAGGTTACGGCGGGAGAAAATAGTGTTGAAATGATTATGATAAAAGTTGAATATAGTGACATAAAAAGTATAAAGTTTGTGGTGACTTATGTGTCTCCCAAAAACGGGTTCTTGGAAAAAAGATTATTCTAAAATGTTAGAAGACACAAGACATTCATTAAATGAGACACTGAAGGACGGAGGAAACGTAGTGCTTATGGGTGATTTTAACTGTAAAGAAATATGTTGGGAAGAGATGATAGTGAAAGGTAGAGAGGACCTTTGGGGAAATATAGTACTTGACATGACTATAGAATATACAATGACATAATTGGTAAAAGAAAATGCCAGCTATAGAAATAATAAAGAATCGTCGAGACTAAATCTAGTATTTACATCAGAGCCTGAAATTGTGGATAAAATTGAATACAAGAAAAGTAAGCACATACTACTTGAGCTTGAACTAAAAGAGAAATACAGAAAAGGAAAACTGGTGTATAGCAAAACAGATTTTGAAAAACTTAGAAACTTCTTTCAAAAGGTGAATTGGGAAAAATTCTACAATAAAGAGACAGAAGTGGAAAAGAAATGGATGATTTTGAAAGAAATCTACAACGAATGAGTGAATAGATATGTACCAAGACAAAAAACAGGAAAAGGTGTATATTAAATGTTGGTGTAACATAAGGTGCAGTGATACGAAAGATAGAAGAGATAAAACTTGGAAAAGATGGAGAAAATATAAAAAAACTGGAAAGTGGCAAATATATATCAATCTAAGGAATGAATATGTAAAAATGCGCAGGGAGAAAAAAAAGAAACTATGAGAAAGGCATAATAGAATAATGTAAGGACCAACCAAAATTATTCTATAGATATGTGAACAGTAAATTAAAAAGCAAACAGGAAATAGTAAAATTACGCCAAGGAGACATAGAATAAACAGAAGATATAGAAATGATTGAATTCATGAACAAACACTTCAAGTCTGTGTTCACTAGAGAAAATATACAGCATGGGGATGAAAAAAGTGAAGTGAGATCCCCGCCCATGAGTGAAATAATTGTAACAAGAAAAGAAATAATGGACCAAATAATAAAACTTGATGTCAGGAAATCGCACGGGCAGGATGGAATTGCAAACTGGATACTAAAAGAATGTATAGATGAACTAATAGAGAAAGTATATAAGGTAATAAGCTGCTCACTTAAAAAAGGAAAAATATCGGAAGACTGGAAAAATGCAAATATAGTACCAATATATAAAGTACCA
>NC_134786.1:19170841-19180841 GCF_046742065.1 Oratosquilla oratoria | reverse complement strand
TCTGAGTACAATCGTGACCTTTCCTAACTGAATAACTCTCCAACTCGACATTAATCTGTGACTTCCATCAACATAAGCGTAGTTGTGGCCTCTGACATTCAAAACGAAACTGTGAGTCTGTGACATCCCGTTAAATGTTCTTCCCCAGTTGTGCCATTCTCCAAATCCGAACACAGTTGTGACCTCTCTCAATCTGAATGAAATTTTGTCCTACCATAATTATAGGCTCTTCCGGTAGATCTCTTGAATTCCAAAAAGTAATCTCTGAATAAGAGGAGCGAAGTAATTTAACTTTCCAAAATATTGAAATGAACACACGTCTCTAGAATAATAGTTTTCATTACACATTTAGATCTATTTACTCTGTCCCGAAGAGCAGGTTGATTTCTGCTTGCCTTGAAGATTCAAATAGAAAGGGTAAACACCTCTTGGGCGCCAGCTTCTTACCTTTTATCTTGATGACGGTCACATTGGTCATAAGTTTCTTATACAGTTTGGTGTTTTTTATGATATTGTATAAATTACCTCGGAGGTGAATTGTATCAGGTGGCGTCAATCAGAATAAAATCTAATCGAAAACGGTGACAAGTGACATTATGTCATTCGTACATTACTTTAGTCATTTAAAGATGAGACCAGTATCCAAGAATTGTAGTTACCCCAAAATACAGATTGTTATTTCTAGTATGTTTAAAGAAAACTTAATCCTAAATTCAAAGTTAAGGGGGGGCTTAAATTTAAGTATACCTGTATTTGCATTTCATGTGATCACATAAGAACATAGCACAAGATTGAAGGAGACTTCAAGAAATCATAAGACCTACACTAGGCAGTTCCAGGTCCATTACCACCTGTCATTCCCATCCATAAAATTGTCTGACCTTTACAAGTGATAGTTTCAGCGCTCACTACATGGATACTAAGTCTATTCCATCCGTTGACCATTCTATTGATAAACCAGTTTTTGCCTATTTCCTTCTTAAATCTAAATTTGTCCAATAAGAAGATAAGAACATAAGAATGAAGGAGACTGCAGTAAGGCCTACACAAGGCAGCTCCATATCCATCACCACCTGTCATCCCCATCCATAAAGTTGTCTAACCGTTTCTTAAAACAACTGATAGTTTCAGCGCTCATTACATGGTTATTAAGTCTATTCATTTCGTTGACCACCCTATTAGTAAACTAATTCTTGCCTATTTCCTTCTTAAATCTAAATTTGTCCAGTCTAAATCCATTACTGCGAGTCCTGCTCTGCTGTTTTAATATGATGATCTTGTGTGCATTACCCTTGTTAAAGCCTTTGATCCACTTGAACACCTCTATTAGATCACCCCGCACTCTGCGTCTTTCCAGAGAGTGTAAGTTAAGGTGCCTAAGCCTTTCCTCGTAAGGCAAATTTCTGAGTCCATGTATCATTTTGGTCATTCTTCTCTGCACTGATTCTAGTGAATTTATGTCCATTCTATAGGACGGAGACTAAAACTGTACCGCATAGTCAAGGATGGGTCTAACTATCGCTAGATAGAGTCGAGTTTGATAATTACCTCTGCACTTCTATTCGTTACCGTCCAAGCAATGAAACCTAATGCTCTGTTAGCTTTATTCCTGGCGCTAATGCACTGTTTGCTGGTTTTAAGGTCCGGACTCACTAGAACTCCCCAGTCTCTATCGCACTTAGTTTTCTCTAAATGCGTGTTATCTAAGCTGTATCTATTTTCGGGGTTGTGTAGCCCTACGTTTAACACGCTGCACTTAGAGATATTGAAGTTCATTTGCTATTTCACCGACCATGTAAACAATTTGTTAAGATCATCCTGCAGAATCTCTGCGTCGTCTCCTGACCTAATTAGGCGTCCTATTTTAGTGTCCTTAAGCTTGACTTAGTAAGGTAAATTTCTGAGCCCATGTATCATTTTGGTCATTCTCCTCTGTACTGATTCTAGTGAATTAATATCCATTCTATAGAATGGACACTAAAACTGTACCGCATAGTCAAGGATGAGTCTAACTAACGCCAGACAGAGTTTGATAAATACTTCTGCATTTTCATTCGTAACCGCCCTAGCAATGAAACCTAATGCTTTGTTATCTCTATTCCTGACGCTAATACACTGATCGGGAAGAGGAAATATAGGATTCCCATGCACGTCAATCTGTCAGAATGTCTTAGCAATTACATATTCATTTATTCATTTTCTCTTTCGAAGGAATTATCGGTAGTCCTTTTGGTATGTTACGCCGTGAAATATTATAATTTCTACTTTGTTCAATGATCTGGTAAAAGTTAGTTACCTCCCCCCCTCTCTCTCTCTCTTCCTCCTCACTCACTTCTCCCTCTCCCTCTCTCCCCCGTCTCTCTCTCTTGTCCTCTTTCTTTCTCTCCCTCTCTTTTTCTCTTCTTCTATCATTCCCTCTCCCTCTCCTTCTTTCCCTCCCTCCCTCTTTCTCTCTCTCTTTCTCTGTACCTCTCTTTCTCTGTACCCCCTCTCTCTCTCTCTCTCTCTCTCTCTCTCTCTCTCTCTCTCTCTCTCTCTCTCTCTTTCTCTCTCTCTCTCTCTCTCTCTCTCTCTCTCTCTCTCTCTCTCTCTCTCTCTCTCTCTCTCTCTCTCTCTCTCCCTCTCACCATCATAGGATCACAAAGGATTACAAAGGCGGAGCATGCCAACAGGAGACCTTTTGGTCCATATCTAGGTCGGATGCAAAGAAAATCATAATGATAATGAATGAACAAGTAAAAACTATAATAATGTAAATAACAAATAAAATACATAAATAAATGCATAGGTATAGTTAGATAATAAACAAACAGGTAATAGTAAATAATAATAAATTGACATATAACTAATAATACAATAAATAAGAATCAAACAGACAAATGATAACAAAACAAAAATAAATAATATAAGATAAATGATAATCATTACAGCATCTTGCTTAGGTGTTTATCTAAATGATTCTTAAAACTTCGAACTGAACTACATTGACCTCTGCAGGAAGTTTATTCCATTCATTAACTACACAGTTGGGGAAGTTATTTCTACCCACTTCCAAAATGAATCTATTTCCGGACAGTTTGAGACCATTGTTTCTTGTCTGATTCTCATTCAGTGTGAACAATTTGTCACTTTTAATGTTGTCAATTCCCTTTAGAACTTTAAAGACCTATATCAAGTCACCTCTGAGTTTACGCTTTTTTAGGGAAAACAGATTCATATGTTTTAGTCGATTTTCGTATGATTTATTTTTTATATTTGGAATCAGTTTTGTGCTCGCCGTTGTACTTTTTCTAGTCTGTCAGTGTCTTTAATGAGATTCGGTGACCATACGGAAACAGCAAATTCCAATTGTGGACGAACTAACGATTTTTATGGCTTGTTAATGAGTGATGGTCTTCTGAAGTCAAAAGATCGCGCAATCAGCCCTGGAATCTTATTTGCTTTCTCAGAGGCTGAAATACACTGCTTAGATGATTTGAGATTGTTACTGATAATTACGCCGAGATCTTTTTCTTTATTCACTTTTGTTAACAAATTTCCAAATAACTTGTACTCGTACATACACATATCAAAGGCTTTTCCCCCCTTACACGGGGGGTAGCCAAAAAGAAAAAGGCATAGAAATCACTCCCACCCATTTTATTTCCCATATATTCCACTCCCCTCCACCCTCCTCCCTCTCTCCTATCTTGGCACCTCCTGGATGACGGGTCAGAAGCAGTGTCGCAAGACACAGCACATCCACAGCAAGGCCGCTTCATAAATTCGGCGACCCTCCCTCTCTGTCCCCTCATGCAAAAAAGGAGAAGACGGGGAGAAATTCCTTCGGGCTGCGTCAATTTTTTTCTCATACATACTTCCTCACCCCCAATCCCCCACCCACTCCCCCTCATGCATCACAGCCTCATCTATACACAACCCTTCTCAATTCACCCCTATCTTCTTTCCTCTCCCGTCCTTCCTCTACAGACATTCCTCTCTTTTGTAAAGCCTCTTTCACCCCATCCATCCATCTCATCCTAGGACGCCCCCTCATATTCACTCCTTCCACCTCCGCCTTCCACACTTCTTTTACTAATCTTTCTTCACTCATTCTTTCCATGTGTCCAAACCTTCCTAATACTCTCTCATCAACCCTATCTCCCAGCTCTCTTTCCACCCCCGTTCTCCTCCTCACCTCCTCATTTCTCACGCTATCCAGCCTAGTAACCCCTATCATACTTCTTAGACACTTCATCTCAAACACATTCAAACTCCTTCTCTCTTCCTCTCTCATGTTCCATGTTTCTGCCCCATATATTGCAGTTGGCACAATCACTCCTTCATATAACCTCCTCTTAGCATCCATTCCCAGATGTCTATTTCTCATTACACTTTTTAATCCACCAAGGCATTTACTTGCTTCTCTCAATCTACATTCTACCTCCACCCGCACTCCTATCTTTCCTGTCACATTCGGACCCAAGTATCTGAAACTATCCACTTCCTCCAGTCGCTCTTCCTTAATGCTCACTTCCAGCCTAATGTCACTCTCTCCCCTTGTACATCTCATCACCTTACTTTTACCCACATTTATCTTCAGCTTCCTTCTTTCACACACCTTCTCAAACTCTGTCACTAACTTCCTCAATCCCTCCTCTGATCCTGCTACAAGCGCAGTGTCGTCAGCAAACAACAGCTGGCTCACCTCCCACTTTTCTCCATTTTCTTTAATCATCTCCAACCCCTGACCCACTATCCTTGCATTCACCTCTCGCACCACCTCATCATAACACACCCCTGACGAAGTCCCACCTTTACCTCAAACCATTCACTCTCTCCATTTCTAATCCTAACACAAGCTCTATTACTCTCATAAAAACTCTTGACTGCTCTTAACAGCTTTCCTCCTATCCCATATATCTGCAGTACCTCCCACAGTGCCTTCCTGTTTACCCTGTCGTAAGCCTTTTCCAGATCCATAAAAGCCCAAAAAACATCCTTACCTTTTCCTATAGCTTTCTCACATATCTGTCTTACCACAAAGATCTGATCAACACATCCCCTACCTGTCCTAAAACCATACTGTTCCTCACCAATTACTCCCTCTGTTCCTATCCTAATCCTCTCAATCAAGACCCTCCCATAAGCCTTCCCAACTACACTCAACAAGCTGATCCCTCTGTAACTACTACACTCACACTTGTCCCCCTTTACTTTGTAAAGCAGAACTATACAGGCACTCCTCCAGTCCTCCGGCACTCTATCCTCTCTTAAACAAACATTAAATAACCTCACCAGCCAGTCCACCATAACTGTACCTCCTTTCTTCAGACATTCTGCATGGCATCCATCCAACCCAGGTGCCTTACCTACTCTCATCATCTTAACAGCTGCTTTCACTTCATCCTTCCCTATTTCTCCTCCATTTTCCTCACTCATCACTCTCATTTTCTTAGCGCTTCCCACTGCAACTATCTTTCCCTCCCTATCCTCCTTCACATTCAGCAACTCCCTAAAATACTCTGCCCACCTTCCTCTCACTGCCTTCTCTTCCATTATCATCTCTCCATCTGCACCTTTTACCTTTTCTTCTCTACTTTATTCGTCTCCTCTTCCTCTTTTAATTTCCTTCCAAAACATCTTTTCATTACTTTCAAAATTTTCTGTCATACTTTTACCCCATTTCACATCTGCTCTCCTCTTTGCTTCCTTCATCTTATGCTTAACTTCCTTTCTCTTTACTATGTACCTCTCATATGATTCCCTCGTCCTAATTTGTAGCCAATCTACGAATGCCTGCTTCTTCTCTTCTATACCCTTCTTTGCTTCCTCATCCCACCACTCACTACCCTTCCTTCTATTTCTTTCCACCCTCCTTGTTCCACATACCATCTTTGCACACTTTATGACTCCCTCCTTAAACCATCCCCATTCCTCCTCCACTCCTAGTTCTACTCTATCCTTTACTCTCTCCCACTCCTCTCTCAACTTCTTCTTATACTCATTCTCCTTTTTTTTTTCCTCATTTAAGCAGTTCACTCTAATTACCTCCCTACTGTCTACCCTTTTCCTCTTTCTCCACCTATTCTCCACTCTCAATTTACCTGCCACCAAAAAATGATCTGATATTCCCCCACTCTCTCCCCTTAGAACATTTACATCCTTAACTCTTCCTACCATACTCCTGGTCACCACTATATACTCCATGCTCTATCTGCCACCCTTCCATCCACCACCCTCTCCTATGTGTATTTATGCTTGACTTTCTTCTTAAACACTGTATATGCTATCATCAACTCTCTTTCAAGACACATCTCCACCATCAATTCTCCGCTACAATTTTTACCTGGAACTCCATACTTCTCAATCACTCCGTCAATTGGTTCATTTCCTACCCTAGCATTTAAGTCTCCCAATACAACTACATTAACATTTCTCCCTAATCCCTCTATGCACTCATTTATATCTACCCAAAAAGCCTCCCTTTCCTCTACGCTCTTCTCACTACCAGGCCCATACACACTTACAAAAACCCACATCTTCTTTCCCAGCTTCACCTTTATCCACATCAACCTTGATGACACCTCCTTCCACTCCACTACCCGCTTACTTATCTCTTCACTTACTAGTATAGCCACCCCTTCTCTCCCTCATCCCCTCTTCACTCCTGAGTACCTCCCAGCTACACTCCCAAACTTACAGTTGCCCTTTCCTTTCATTCTAGTTTCACTCAAAGCCAGTGCATCCATCTTTCTTCTCACAAACATACTGCCTATCTCATCCCTTTTACTCTCATCTGTACCACATCCACACACATTAAAAGACCCAAACCTTAGGGTACTGGTTGGAAAGCTCCCAGACCCTCTTATACCTTTACTTTCGTTTTTAGGAATGTCCCCTTTTGGGGCTACAGGTAGTAGGACTCCTTATCCCATCCCCGTCCCTTTTTTTGTCGCCTTTTACGACTTAAGTGGAAATGCTTGGTGGAAGTATTCTTTTGCCCCCACCACAGGGTAGGTAGGCGAAAAAAGGAAATGAATATTCAGAGAAATTGTACAGGGCAGTAATAAGGGGTTGGGGGACAGCATAACGGAGGGACAGTCGTAGTATAAAAGTGTCATCATTTCTCTATGTACAGAGTTTTCCTCTATCACAGACAAAATGATGTGTGACTCTGGTCCGTAGGGGCGCCCCATATAGACCCTAAAGTATCAACTGCATGCTACTTTGCCACAATAACATGCAGCCAATACCCCAGACGGGGTACTTACTGTTATTTTTACCTATGTGCATTACCTTGCATTTACTTGTGTTAAATTTCATTAGCCACTTTTCAAACCATTGCTGTAGTTTATCTAAATCTTCTTGAATATTTAATTGGTTTAAGTGATCATTTGCCATTCCGCACAGTTTTGTATCATCAGCAAATTTGGAAACCGTAGATTTTATTCCATGGTCTATATCATTTATATATACTATGAATAGAAGTGGCCCAAGAACGGAACCCTGAGGAACTCCACTTGTAACATTTTTCCATCTAGAAGTTTTTCCATTTAAAGCAACTCTGTTTTCGGTCATTCAATCAATTACTAATCCAACTTAATAGGCTACCACTTATTCCGTGTGAAGCTAATTTAGTATGTAGTCTTTCGTGGTGGACGGTATCAAAAGCTTTTGCAAAGTCTAGATATATTAAATCTATATTGTTTCTTTTGTCATAATTCGAGATAACTGTGTTGTAGAATTCGAGTAAGTCAGTCACGCAAGAACGTTTCCGTCTGAAACCATGCTGGCTATCATTTATCAAACGGTTACTTTCTAAATGATGTTCGATAGCATCTCTGTTGATAGTTTCCATTATTTTTTGCTACGATTGAAGTCAAACTTATAGGCCTGTAGTTATTTGGATTATTTTTGTCACCTTTTTTGAATATGGGAGTAACGTTAGCTAGCTTCCATTCTCTTGGGAGATCTCCGGATATGATGGATTTCTTGAAAATAATTTCTAATGGAACAACAATCACAATTTTTTATTTCCTTTAAAGATTATTGGATGCCAACCGTCAGGCCCTGGTGTTTTATTAACTTTGAGCTTCTCTATACACCTTTTAATTTTTTTCGTTTGTTATATTTACCGTAGTGAGTAAGTTTACCCTAGATTTTTCACAGGTTTCCATCTCTCTCTCTTTCTCTCTCTCACCATCTCTCTCTCTCTCTTTCTCTCTCTCACCATCTCTCTCTCTCTCTTTCTCTCTGTTTATCATTCACACATATGCGCAGCACAGAATATAAAAAGGAAATAGTGTAAACATGATAATGAAATGACAATGAAATAATGATCAGTAATGAATTCCCAATAGAATAATAACAAAATAGTAACAACAGTGTCAATAATGACAATAATGTTCATGATGAAATTTATACTACTACAACTGCTACTACTACTAACGCTGCCACTACCACTATTACTACTACTACTACTACTACTTCTACTACTACTACTTCTACTACTACTACTACTACTACTTCTACTACTACTACTACTACTACTACTACTACTACTACTACTACTACTACTACTACTACTACTACTACTACTACCACTACTACTACTATTACTATTTCTTTGTACGACCTCCATCCTCGTGGAACTGTGTGGTGGAAGCAGCACGATCTGTCTCCCACAGACACAGTTCATTGGCCCCTCTCCCGCCAGTGACTTTGGTCGATGATCTTTTTATCTATCTATTCATTTTTTAATAATGCCTAATACAGAAGTTCATTTATCCTACTGTCAACCACCGTCTGCTCAAAATCTAGGTTTTGTATATGTGCTGATTTGGGCGGTGGGGACCTGGTACCTCTCAGGCATAGTAGGGCTGATCTTAGGAGTGAGAATGACAGTCTACATCTCATCCATGAAACAATGCTGCACTTTGGTTGTTGTTTCTTTTCAGCCATCACCTCTGCCAGCCGAGCGTAGAATGCCTTTGCGCTAGGACCCATCCCACCTGAAGTCGTAAAGGTTATAGGAGTGAATGAGCCCTGGTCTACATTCTGTATACTATTACTACTTCTACTACTACTATTACTACCGCTACTTCTACTACTACTACTACTACTACTACTACTACTACTACTACTACTACTACTACTTTTTTTTTTTTTTTTTTTAATATACGACCTCCATCCTATTGGAACTGTGTGGTGGAAGCAGCAGGGTCTGTCTTCCACAGACACAGTTCATTGGCCCCTCTCCCGCCAATGACTGTGGTCGACGACCCTTTCATTTGTTTATTTATTTATTTATTTTTAATAATGCCTAGTACAAAAGTTCATTTATCCTACTGTCAACCACCGTCTGCTCAAAATCCAGGTTTTGTATATGTGTTGATTTGGGCGGTGGGGACCTGGTACCTCTCAGGCACAAGAGGGCTGATCTTAGGAGTGAGAATGATAGTCTACATCTCATCCATGAAACAATGCTGCTTTTTGGTTGTTGTTTCTTTTCAGCCATTACCTCAGCCAGCCGAGCGTAGAATGCCTTTGCTCTAGGACCCATCCCACCTGAAGTCGTAAAGGTTATAGGAGTGAATGAGCCCTGGTCTACATTCTGTATGCGCTCCTCGTACATCCTGATCTTCTCATGCTCGTTCCGAGAGTGGGATGCCTCAATAGTTAGGTTGCTGTAACAGGGGGCCATCGGATCAAATATTCGCATGTCAAAGAAAGCCAATTGTCCCCGTGTCCAGAAACCTCTTGCGCTGACATCCACTCTTGCTTCATATGATGTGTTGGAGGTGCTGTATCTGAAGTTCTCCCCTCCTAGTGGGAGTAATGTTGGTTCGATAGTCACATCCTTGCACACCTCCTGAAGCATTTGGGCAGTGAGATCTCTTACCTCATCGTGTCGCATGCAAATAAATCCACCTTGCTTGCATATCATTGCATGGTCTGTAGTAAATTGTACACCACAGGAGCATCTGTTAGGCAGCCCTCCTAATGGCCATCCATACCT